>NW_006408617.1:7318956-7323003 GCF_000296735.1 Chrysochloris asiatica
GATAGACTCAAGTGTGGCAACAGTAGTGAGGTTGGCCCAGGTACGGGCAGTGTTTCGTTCTGCTGTGCATAAGGTTGCTATTAGTCAGTACCAACTCGATGGCACCTAACAACAACAACTTCTACTGATCATTATTATTGTTGTTATGTGTCATTGAGTTGGTTCTGACTCATAGTGATCCTGTATAGGGTTTCCAAGTAGCAGTTGGTGGCTTTGAGCTGCTGACCTTTGATATTGTTGTTGTTGTTGTCAGGTGCCATGGAGTCGGAACTGACTCATAGCAACCCCATGTACAGCAGAACAAAACAATGTCTGATCCTTTGATAAGCCTTGTAAATATTTACACAAAAAGTTTGCACTCAATTACTAATTTTTGATGAAGTACTGGTATACCATAGGATAAGCCCTAGATCACAAGAGCAGTTTGAACCACAAGGTCGGTGACTCAAACTCACCTACTGCTCCTCAGAAATCATCTACAGGGTCACCGAGTCAGACCTGACTCAATGGCATTTAACAACAACAATGAGTGGTTGACAGAATCCACCCAATAGAGTTGTAGAAGAAAGGCCTATTAATTATTTTTTTCCATAAAGATTTATGGCTGAAACACTCTAGTAAACAATTTTATTCTGCAATATATGAGGTTTCAATGAGATAGTATCTACTCTACAACTACAGCTTTGGTGGATTGGTTTGTACATAAATATGTACTAATTCCCTAGATTTAAAATACTTTGTTCTTGATTGGCTGTTTTTCACAATGGTAACTGTCTTAGGCTGGTTTTCTAGAGCAACAAAATCAATGAAGTTTATATCAAGGAAATAGCTCACAATTGTTGGACAGTGAATAAAGAAGACTGTAGAAGATTTGATGCTTTTGAGTTATGGTTTTGAAGGACAGTATTGAAAGTGCCATGGGCTTTCATAGAACAAACAGATCTGTGTTGGAGGAAGTGCAGCCAGAGGGCTCCTTGGAGGCCAGGATGGCCAAACTTCATCTCTCATACTTCAGACATATTGTCAGGAGGGATCAGTCGCTGGAGAAGGATATCATATTTGGTAAGGTGTAGGGTCAGAGAAACAGAGGAAGACCCCCAGCAAGATGGGTTGGCAAAGTGGCAGCATCAATGGGCTGAAGCGTGGCAACAATTGTGATGTTGACCCAGGATTGGGCAGTGTTTTATTCTGTAGTGCATAGGCCCACTATGAGTTGGTACCAACTTGATGCCACCTAACAACAACAAGGTCCCTTGCAGAAAAGAGATCAAGCTTTTCCTGCATGTCCATTATATTGGTAACAGACCACACCTCCAAAGAAATACTCTTTCAATTGATTGGCTGCTTATAGCCAATCATCATAAAGTATGACTGCTCACAGCCAATCATCATAGAGTTAACTATGCCTGTATTAGATTTCACCATGGAATAAGCACAAATCAACTGCCAAACCACTGGGAACCTTGGCTAAGTCAAGTTGACACAAAACCCTAACTATCACATTAACAAAGAAATCCGCAGTAACATCCCTTTTACTATACTTGTTTAGATTAGTGTTAAGCTTTGTACTAATTGCTTAATGAAAGGTTCTTGCCCATAATGAATTATTTTCCACTTTATCATATGCTCTCACTTTAGGACCTTGTTGTTGTCATTCTTCAATGTTGTTGAGTTAGTTCCAACTTATAGCAATCTTGTATAGGACTTCCATGGAGTGCCTGGGGGGTTTGAACGGCTGACAAGGCAGATAGCAGCCCAGTGCTTATTCTAGTGTCGCATCAGGACCCATACTTTAGGACATTAGATAAAGCTAAAATCTTACTGTTTGTTTTAGGAACATTAATCTGCATTTTCTCCCAAATCACCCTCAAGCTTTAAATATTAAGCTATTTTTTTTTTAATGTGCAATTTCCTTGAGTTTTGTAAACAGATTACACTCAAACCTCAAGTTGCTTTCTGCATAAACCTGTGTATGCTCAGATGGAAGATGAAAAGATGAAAACAAGGGAAAATATCAAGCTTATTTGCCCACTTTGGTTAGCTGCAACTGCTGTACCTATCTGAGTTATAAAAGTATGAATTAACTTCAGATGGAGCTCAGAATTTGCTTATTATTTTCCAAGTCTTCGTGGCCAGACTGATTTATAAATTTGACAAGATGAGGTATGTTTTCTAAATAAATCTTCATTTGATTTTTTCTGAACTAATAAATCAAATTTCAGACCTGAGACAGAAAAAAGTTAATCAACTGGCATATGAGTCTCTTGTTCATTGCCCACCTAGCACAATGCAAAAAATTCATCATTACTGACACAAAAATGTATGATGTGTTGATTGTGGAACTGATGATATATTCTTTAAATCTTCATTCAACTCACAATAAGAAGTTTTTAAAAAAATTATCATTACCCACATTTTTAGGGGACTTTGTTTAACAATATCCCTACCTGAAGGCTCAAAATGAAGAAAGACTGAAATTTCCACAAATCTGGTACAAAAGCAGATTCCAAATCTTATAGACAAAATGTGAAATTTATAGTATAAACAAATAAAATAAAATTAGAAGACTAGCTTTGTCAACTGTGGGTGAGGGTATACTTCTTAAATAAGACTTCTAAGCACAAAGAAATGTGAAGAAACAAATTTTAATCTTTTCAATAGTGAGGTTTTTGATTCAGTTAAAGAAACCATTGACAAATAGTTAAGTTACTGGGTAAATTAAAAGTAATAGGGATAGTGATTTACAATATACAATCTTGAATATAGAAATAATTTCTGTTAGTCAAAGAAAAGACAGACATAACGAGTAAAAAAATACAAACTATCCCTAGATAGGAAATTTGTACAGCTAAATTTCACACAAGAAACCCTCATAATTATAGAAATGTAAATTAAGACTGAGATTCCATGTTATTCTTTAAAAAAAAACCACTATAATTAAAAAGTGTGAAAAAGATAAAATGTGAGTGAGTTTGAAATGGTAACTATGACTCACTAGCTGTTGAAAATAATTCAGAAGGCAAATTTTAAAAAATTAAGTGTGTATGTTTTATGACCCTGTGCATATTTTTCTATTGGAGCTCAGTTTCAGATAATTGACTTTATCAAATAAATTAACTTTTAAGTTAAAAGCACATTGTGATCATATATATGCCAGATCATTTTTCCTATTTTAGTTTTATTTGCTATGACAACTTTCAAAAATATCCATTTAGAGGCAAAGGAAAAGATACTGTTATTTTGTGTTTGTGTGATAAGAGATTGTTGTTGACAATCTTGGTGTCCAACACGAGGAGATGGGCAGTTAATATCTGGTCATATTTACTATGGAGGCCTGGTATGGCACTGTGGGTTAATGTGCCAGACTGCAAATCTGTTTGAGCTGCAAGACCGCTGGTTCAAGCTCACCAGCTGCTCCTCGGAAACCCTATACAGGGTAGGTATGGGTTGGAATCGACTCGACGGCACTTAACAACAACAACCATGAAGTAGTAAGTATAAACTAACACGTTTAAGCAACACTGAAAAATCTCTGATAAAGGGTTTTGCTAAGAAAACTAAAAAAATAGGGTGATTTACACCATAGAGATAAATTGAAAACACATCCACAAAACAACACTGTTAGTTTATTCATAGGTCTAGTCATAGAATAGGATGGCTCCATAGGCTAACCACTGGACTGTGAACCACAAGGTCAGCAGTTTGAGCCCACCAATTGCTCCATGGGAGAAAGATGAGGATTTCTACTCCTGCAAAGATTAAAAAGTCTTGGAAACCCAATAAAGGGTCACTATGAGTGTAGTGGTTACGAATCGGGCTGCGAACAGCAAGGTCAGCAGTTCGAAACTACCAGCTACTTCACGGGAGAAAGATGAGGCGTTCTGCTCCCGTAAAGATTAACAGCCTCGGAAACCCTGTGCAGGGTCGCTATGAGTAGGAACCGACTCCACGGCACATAACAACAACAACATGAGTCTGAAACAACTTTGTTGTTGCTGTTTTTAGGTACCCTTGAGTCGGTACCATCTTGTAGCTACCCTATGTACA
>NW_006408617.1:7323955-7325220 GCF_000296735.1 Chrysochloris asiatica
AGAGCAGGACCCTACCCAGAGAAGCAGTGAGACCCGAGATAGAGGCAGAGACATGATGTGGAGTGATAAAGCGGCTGGGGACTTTGGATCCAGAGATGGAGAGGGACTATGTGCTGAAGAATGGGGGGGGGGGGGGGGGCAGGGTAGTGTAGTGGGCAGGTTTATAGGGTATACCCTTTGGTCAGTTGATGATGCATGGAGGCATGGAGGGGATTGGAACCATGGCAATGAAACAATATACAGTGGAATGAATGTAAAACTAAAGTTCTCTCATGTAAAATATCATATAATTCACAATAAAACATGAAAAAAATAATACCCTCTTCGTTTTAACTGAACCTATCTATGAATTTACAGATAGATTAATAATACCTGGAGTCCTGGTGTGGCGCTGTGGATTAATGAGCCAGACTGCAAATCCATTTGAACTGCAAGATTGGCGGTTCAAGCTCACCAGCTGCTCCTTGGAAACCCTATTTAGGGTTGCTATGGGTTGGAACCGACTTGATGGCACTTAACAACAACAAAAACAACACCAATGCCTATTCTATTATAAAAGTCAATATTTAACTCTAACTCAGAGTCAGCAAACTTGGTCTATGGGCCAAATTCATCCCTCACTGCCTTTTGGTTTCTTTGGTTGATAAATTTGTATTGAAAGATCGCCATGCTTCTTCATTTATATTTTGCCTATGGCTGCTTGTAGGCAACAATGACAGGATGACGTGTCTGTAACAGAGACCTTATGACATACAACATCTGAGATGTTTACTATCTCTCATGACCTCTTTGCAGTAATATCTGAAGCATTAAAATGGGCCCAGCTGGCATGGCAAATGTCATTTATAACAATTCAGATTTAGATGAAATGTCAACACACTTCAGAAAAGATAATGATGAAAATATTAAATTGGCTCTGATTTGTGTTTATGGGACAACCAGACATGGGAAACCACATGGTTTATTTTGAAATAGTTCTTGTGTTTCGAACCTTCAAGTAGATACAAACAGGCAAATCAACTGTTCTTAAACAAACAAGTTATTTTCTTCTTTCCTCATTCCTTTGGGTTTCTTATTTTTTAAAAAAGAAATTTTTTTGTTGTTGTTGTTGCTGTTGTTTAGTTAATTTTTTTAGTACCTTAAGCTAAATACCAATTTATTTGATTTTCATTTTAATTAAGAATTGAGTCTGTATTGCATATATTTTGTTATAAATAACTTTTTCAGCTTGTAATTTTACCTGTGGTTTCTTTCATTCAGAATTT
>NW_006408617.1:7331947-7340640 GCF_000296735.1 Chrysochloris asiatica
ATACCAATCATGATATCTTTCTCCAGGGATTGGTCCCTCCAGACAATATGTTCAAAGTCTGAGACTAAGTCTGGCCATCCTGGCTTCCAAGAAGCATCTGGCTATACTTCTTCCAATATAGATTTGTTTGTTCTTCTGAAAGTCTGTGGTACTTTCAATATTCTACTCCAACACCATAACTCAAATGCATCAATTCTTCTATTGTCTTTCTTATTCACTATCCAACTTTCACAAGCATATGAGGTTATTGAAAATACCATAGCTTGGGCCAGGTGCACCTTAGTCCTTCAACTGTTAACTTTCCTCTTCAATACTTTAAAGAGGTCTTATGCAGTGCATTTGCCTAATGCAATGTGTTGTTTGATTTCTTGACTGCTGATTCCACGAGTGTTGATGGTTGGATCTAAGAATATGAAGTCTTTGATAACTTCAATTTTTTTACTCCATTTTTATGGATGTCTTTTCTTGGTCCAGTGGTGAGAATTTCTGTTTTCTTTACATTGAGGAACAATCCATTTAGAAAACCATGGTCTTTGATCTTCATCAGTAAGTATTTTAAATCCTCTTGGCTTTCAGCAAGCAAGGTTGTATCATCTGCATATTGCAGATTGTTAATGAGTCTTCCTCCAGTCCTGATGTCATGTTTTCTTCAGATAATCTGGTTTCTGAGATTATGTGTTCACCATAAAGATTGAACAAGTATGGTAAGAGACTACAACCCTGGTGCACACTTTTGATAATTTTAAACCATTCCCTTGTTCTGTTTGAATAACTGCCTCTTGGTCTATGTTCAGCCTCCTCATGAGCACAATTAAGTGTTCTGGAATATTCATTCTCCACAATGTTATCCATGATCCACACAATTGAAAACCTTTGCACAGTCAATAAAGCACAGACAAATATCTTTCTGGTATTCTCTGCTTTCAGCCAAGATCCATCTGACGTAAGCAATGATAAGTCTCATTCGACATCCTCATCTGAAACTAGCTTGAACTTCTGGTGGTTCTCTGTCAGTGTACATTTTCAGCTGCTTTTGTATTATCTTTAGCAAAATTTTACTTGCATGACATATTAGTGATACTGTCCGTTAATTTCTTCATTCCGTTGTATAGCTTCTCTTTATAACGGACACAAATATGGATCTCTTACAATTGGTTGGTCAGGTAGCTGTCTGTCAAATTTACTGGCATAGATGAGGGAGTACCTCCAATGCTTCATCAATTTGTTGGAAGATACCAATTTGCTGAAACAACTTTGAAGGCACTTAAACACCACCAACAACAGCAACAGCATACATATTTAAGAATATACATCAAACACATTAGCTATGGGAGGAGGGAAATAGAATAGTGATCATGAAAGGAATGAAAAAAACTAAAATAAGAAATGGTACAGGCAGATATATGAAGGCAATGTATTTTTAATTTAAAAGTGTGATTAACTCAATTATTTGAAACTAAGCTCCAACAGAAAAACAAAAGGAACAAAGGAAGAGAGGCAAAATTCTATTAGTTGATGTTTGTTAGTTGGAGCTCTAGTTGTTTTATTTAATACTTTACTTTCATTTTGAACATATTAATTAACTAGGACCTAGGAAGGAGAAAGGACTCTACTCTGATCTATTTCTAAAGTCACTATTCAATTTAATTGCTCAACTTTCTACTGTTTATTATTAGTGTTTATTCTCGCATCAGTGCCATTAGATAACAATAACGCATTTGTTGTTGTTGTTAAGTGCTGTCAAGTTGGTTCCAACTCTTGGCCACCTTGTATAGAGTTTCCGAGGAGTGTCTGGTGAGTTTGAACTACTGACCTTGTGGTTCAAACCAACCTTGCACTGTGCTTGCAGTTCCATGCGTATTATCTAACAAAAAAATTCATATCTTCCATTTATACTAGAATATTCTCAACCTATACTGTTTTCCAATACTTCTTCAATTCTCCTTAACTTGATTTTCTGTTATAGCCTCTCACTCAATCTATTATTGGAAATCTGTCTCCGGACTTTCATTTTGTGTTTTTGTTGTTTATTTAATTAGCTCTTCTATGGTTGGAGTCTTGGTGTGGCACTGTAGAGTAAGCCCTGTACTGCTAACAACAACATCAGAGGTTAAAAGCCATCACCTACTCCTCAGAAGCCCTATACGGGGTCACTTTGATTCAGAAATTGTTCTATAGCACTTAACAGCGACTACTCTCATGTAAATGTACATTCTTTATGACAACAACCAATATGCAAATATTTTATTTGTCTGTGTCCTCTTTCTACCTAAACAATCTCTTACATTTTTTATTAAAATGATTATATTTTTAATTCCAAGGTTTGGGGATTAGCTTTTTTCAGACCTTGTGTTTACTGGCATCCTTTCTACCATAGCTGTTTGAGAATCTGAAAACTCCTGATTTTAAGATTATTTTAGGTTTACTTATTTTGTACTTATCTGAACTGACTTAAACTCTTGAATTTTGATTTTGTTAGCTATGGTTCTCAGAATTGCTTCCCATATTTGTTTTGGAATTTTGATTTGTAGGCTCACCTATCATATACATCTGGCAGCTTTAGTACGATAGTGATTTGCATGTTGGCTCTGATGCTGGAAGCTATGCCACTAGTATTTCAAATACCATTAAGTTCACCCATGGTGATCAAGTTTCAGCCTAGTTTCCTGACTAGGTAGAAGAAATAGCCAGCTCATGACTGAAAGATTAACCTCTGAAAATCGTATGAATGGTAGTGAAACCTTGTCGGATATAGTGATGGAAGATGAATCGTTCAGGTTGGAAAGCAATAAAAATATGACTATAGAAGAGCTACCTCCTCAAAGTAGAGTTAACCTTAATGATATGGATAAAGCAAAGCTTTCAGGGCATTCATTTGCTGATGGGGCACCACTCAAAATAAGAATGAACAATGACAAACATCCATTAATAATCAGAATGTTGAATGTAGAAGTATGAATCTAGGAAGACTGGAAGTCATCCAAAATTAAATGCAAAGCATAAAGACCTGTATCCTAGGCATTAGGATATAGCTGAAATGGATAAGTATTGTCCATTTGAATCAGATAATCATATGGTTTACTAGGCAGGGAATGACAAATTGAAGAGGAATGATGTCTCATTCATCATCACAAAGAAAATTTCAAGATCAATCTTGAAGTACAATACTGTCTGTGATAAGATAATATCTATACAAGGAAATACTCTTGAAATGTTCTTACATGAAAGAGGCAACCTGGCATGGTGATGTGGGTTAATGCATTGAACTGCAAAGTTGGTTTGAACCAGAAGGTTGGCAGTTTAAGCTCACCAGCTGTTCCTAGGAAACCCTATACAGGATCCCTATGAGTTGAAACCAACTTAAAGGCATTTAACAACTCAGGTAGTGTAGTGGTTATGAATCAGGCTGCAAGCCTCAAGGTCAGAAGTTTGAAACTACCAGATGTTCCATGGGAGAAAGATGAGGCTTTCTGCTCCTGAAAAGATTTACAGCCTTGGAAACCCTGTACAGGTTCGTTATAAGTCAGAACCGACTCCACGGCATATAACCTCTACCACCACCACATTATATAAGGAAGACTAATTATTACAACTACAATTTAAATTTTAAAACTAACCACCAAAGCCAGTGATGAAGAAATTAAATAATTCTATCAACTTCTGCAGCCTAAAACTGATCAAACATGCAATCAAAATGCATTGACAATTACTGGTGACTGGAGTAGGAAATTTGGAAACAAGAAAGATAGGTAGTTAGAAAATATGGCTTTGGTGATACAAATGATGCTGGAGATCACATTACAGAATTTTTCAAAACCAATGACCCCTTCATTAAAAATACCACTTTCCATAATATACATAGCAACTATACACGTGGACCTCACAAAATGAAATACACAGGTATCAAATTGACTGCATATGTGGGAAGAAACCATGGAGAAGTTCAATATCATCAGCCAAAACAAGGCCAGGAGCAGACTGTGGAACAGACTATCAATAGTTCATTTGCAGATTCAAGTTGAAGCTGAAAAAACCTAAAACAAACCCACAAGAACCAAAATGCAACACTAAGTCTGGTGGTGGTGGTGGTATGCTGTGGAGTCAGTTCTGACTCATAGCAACCCTGCATAGGATTTCTGATGCTGTAAATCTGTATTGGAGCAGAAAGCCTCATCTTTCTCCCACAGAATGGATGGTAGTTTCAAACTGCTGAACTTGAGATTAGCAGCCCAACTCATAACCACTATGTTACCAGAGCTCCTTTACACTAAGTCTATTCTACATGAATTTAGACACCATCTCAAGAATGGATTTGATGCATTGAACATTAATGACTAATGACCAGCCAGTTCTGGAATGACATTAAGAACATTATACATGAAGAAAACAGAAAGTTATTAAAAAGACAAGAAACAAAGAAATGATCAAGTTGAATGTCAGAAGATCCTCTGGAATATGCTCTTGAACATAGAGTAAATAAACAGAGTGGAAGAAATGATGAAGCAAAACAACATAAAATTTCAAAGTGTATCTTGAGAAGATAATGTAAAGTATCATCATGAAATATGCAAAGATCTGGAGTTAGATAACCAAAAGGAAAGACATTTAGCAATCCTCAAGTTGTAATACTGGAGGATTCTAGGACAAAATATTAAATGATATAGGAATCAAGAAAAAAAATAGAAGAAATACAGAATCACTGTGCCCAAAATAATTGTTTGATGTTTAACCATTTCAAACATAGCGTATGATCAAGAACCAATGGTTTTGAAAGAAGAACTACAAGCTGCACCAAAGACATTAAGGGAAAAAAAAAAATGGTCCAAGAATTGATGTAATACCAAATGAAATGTTTCAACAAACTTTTGCAGCCCAGTAGGTACTCACTTATCTATGTCAAGAAATTTGAAAGACAGCTACCTGGCCAATCAGTTGGAATATATCCATAATTGTACTAATTCCAAAAAAAAAATGACCCAACATAATGCAGAAATTATTGAATAAAATCATTAAGATCACATACAAGTAAACTTTTGCTGAAGATAATTTAAAAAGAGTTGCAACAGCACATAGGTGAGGAGCTGCCAGAAATTCAAGCTGGATTCACAGGAAAACTTGGAATGAGGGATATCATTGCTGATGTCAGATAGATCCTGGCTGAAAACAGAGAACACCAGAAAGTTATTTACTTGTGCTTTATTGTATTTGTAAAGGTATTTGTAAACCCTGTATTTGCAAACCCTGGATCCTAACAAACAATGAATAACATTGGGAAATCCAGAATACTTAATTTTGTTATAGAGGAACATGCACATAGACCAAGAGGTGGTCATTGGAACACAACAAGGGGATACTGTATGGTTTAAAATTAGGAAAGGTGTGTGTCAGGGTTGTATCCTTTCACTGTACTTATTCACTCTCTATGTTGAGCAAATAATCAGAGAACTTGATCTACATGAAGACTACATGAAGAAAATGACATCAGAATTTGAAGAAGCCTCATTAGCAACCTGTAATATGCAGATGACACAATCTTGCTTGATAGAAATGAAGAGTACTTTAAGCACTTGATGATGAAAATCAAAGAATAATCGTCAGTTTGGATTACAATTCAATGTAAAGAAAACAACAATCCTCACAGCTTGATCAATAAACAACATAATGATAAATGGAGAAAAGACTGATATTATAGATTTCATTTTACTTAGACCCACCAATCAATGCTCAAGAAAGCAGCGTTCAAGAAATCAAAAGACATATTGAACTGGACAAATTTGGTGCAAAAGATCTCTTTAAAATGTTAGAGCAAAGATGTCACTACTTTGAAGACTAAGGTACGCCTGACCCAAGATATGATATTTCCAATTACCTCACATGCATGTGAAAGTTGGGTAATGAATAAGGAAGGCCAGAGGATAGATGCATTTCAAATATGGTGTTTGTGAAGAATACTGAAAGTACCATGAACTGCCAGAAGAACAAACAAATCTGTGTTGGGAGAAGTACAGCCAGAATACACCTTAGAAACAAAAAATGGCCAAACTTTGTCTTCAGACATGTTTTCATGAGAGATCAGTCCCTGGAAAAGGACATCTTTCATGGTAAAGTAGATCAGTGAAAAAAAGAAGACTTACAAGGAGATGTATTGACACGGTGTCTGCAACAGTGGACTAAAAGATAACCATTGTGAAAATGGCACAGGAACCTATACAGATTTGTTCTATTATGCTATGCATAGGATTGCTATTAGTAGGAGTTGATATGATAACTCTAACAACAACACAAAAGGTGCACCTATGATGAAAATTTGTCTTCTTTTACCTCTCTATCTGCTTATCTTTCCCATTTCTAGTAGTTGTATGTTATTTTCATTTGGTCCTTGCTGTCCCCAGTATGTTACCAGAACTTTTATTGTCACCTTTGACATTTCTTTCCTTGAAAACACAGGTGGTTGTTGTTAGGTGCCATCAAGTCAGTTCTGACTCATGGTGATCCTCTACACAACAGAAAAAAACACTGCACAGTCCTGTGTCATCCTCACAACTGTGTTTGAGCCCATTGTTGCTCCCAATGTGTCAATCCATCTTGTTGGGGGCCTTTCTCTGTTTAGCTAACCCTCCACTTTACACATGATGTCCTTCCCCTAAAACTGGTACCTCCTGACTACATGCCATATACAAAATTATGAGAGAGGAAGTACGACCATCGTCCTTTCTAGGGGGCACTCTGGCTGTACTTCTTTGAAGACAGGGTTTTGGTTCTCTGGCAATACTTTCAATATTCTTCTCTAGCACCATAATTCAAACACATCAATTCTTTATAGAATGGGTAGATACATAGACAGACACACAGGCTGAATGGGTATGGGAGAGACAGTGGGAGTATGCTCTCAAATATTGAGTTTGACAGAAGATTTTTTCACCTTGGTAACCTTTGCTGCAAGCACACCTATGAATGTGGTGGAATATATATGAAGCAAAACAGGAAAACTTCTTATATCTTAAGGCAATGAGTTGTTGGGATTGGGAACTCAGGACTATAGTCTCCGGGGCATACTGGTGAATTGTTATAACAAAGTCCACAATGACGATGTTCTATATCTTTCTTTGGTGAGTAGGGACTGGGATCCTAAAAGATCATGAGTGACCATCTAAGGTGTAACTATTGGTCCATCCATGTGTGGAAGAAAGAAGAGTGATGAAAATTGAAGATGATTGGAATCAACCAGTGCAGTGGAAAATGGAACATGTGAACATCATCAACCATATCTCTGAGACCAGAAGAATCAGATTGATTTTGTGGTGCCCAGCTACCACTATCAACAGCTCTGAAAGGGATCGCATTAGAAAGTCCATTAGAGTGTGAGAAAATGTGGAATAAAACTCAAAATTATATTTTAAAAAAAAAGACAAGGCTTACTGGTCAGAAACAGATTGGAGAGGCCTGAGACAATGACCCTCGGCCACCCAATTTTCAGCTAAGCAGTAGATATACATGAAGGACACCAACACTAGTGAACTGTATTCACCTTTCAAGATCAAAGGGCAACATTACCTAAGGACAAAGTTGAGCTGGGATCAGAAGGAGGGTAGAATTTAAATAAGAACCACATTTAAGAAGTAGGATAAATAATTGTTATGGGGAGGGGATTGCACTCATTGAAATGAAACAAAGTGAATAATTTGTAGGATGTAAAACTGATGATCTTTTCTGTAAATCTTCACGATAAAAATTTTCAAAAAAAGTTTCAAATTCACAATAAAACGTATCAAAAAAAGATTGAAGAAATACAGAGTCACTGTACCACAAATAATTGGTGAATGTTCAACCATTTCAATATTTAAACTATTTAATGAAATTCAAATTGATTTAACAACCTGACTGTTCAGTTGTGCACATAGTATAGGTGTTAAATGATCCTAGGATAATTAGTTTTGGATATCATAACCAGTCTTCTCTAGTCTTTTGAGCTAAAAACGATAACAAGATTTTTTGAAAGTTTAGCTATTCTCAACTTGGTCTAAGATCCCTAAACCAAATCCTAAGCCTCATTTAATGAAGCATAACTAAGTTTAATGGAGCTAAAATTTTAATGAGATATAACATCTCTTATTATTTCAGTTATGAAGATTTTTCTTAAAACTAGAAAGTACCATAATTCTTGAGGCAGTTTATAATAAACACCTGTTGATAACTGAAAGTCTCTTCTAATAGTTTCAAGTTTTAGAGCATCAGGAACCATGGTATTGAAGGGGGAAATCCAAGCTACAATGATTCCAGGAATTGATGGAATATCAATTGAACTGTTTCCATAAACTGATTCAGCTCTGAATCAAACCCATTTGTCTATGCAAAGAAATTTGAAAGAGACCTATTTGGCTACCATAGCTTTCTAGTGGTGCTATAACAGAAATCTACAAGTGAACGGTTTAACAAACAAAAATTTATTTGATTACAGATTAGGAGGCTTGGTTGTTTGGTGCCATTTACTTGGTACTAACTCATAGCGACCCTATGTACCACAGAACAAAACACTGCCCAGTCCTTCACCAACATCCCAATCGTTGCTGCTGCCACTGTGCCAATCCACCTTGTTGGGGGTCTTCCTCTTTTTCTCCGACCCTCCACTTTACCAAACATGATATCCTTCTCCAGGGACTGGTCCCTCCTGATTAAATGTCTGAAGTATGAGC
>NW_006408617.1:7343531-7364212 GCF_000296735.1 Chrysochloris asiatica
TGGCATAGATGAGGGAGTGCTGCCAGTGCCACATCAGTTTGTTGAAATATTTCAATTTGCATTCCATCTATTCCTGTTGCCTTGTTCTGTGCCAATGCCTGCAATGTACCTTCGATTTCTTCCTTCAGTATCATTGGCTCTTGATCATATGCTACCTCTTCAAAGGGTTGAACATAGACCATTTCTTTTTGATACAGTGACTCTGTGTATTCCTTCTATCTTCTTTTGATGCTTTCTACATCAATCAATATTTTGTCCATAAAATCCTTCAAGGCTTGATTTTTTTCTTTCATTTCCTCAGCTTGAGAAATGCTGATTGTGTTTTCTTTTTGGGTTTCTAACTCTAGACCTTTGCACATTTCATTATAATATATGACTTTGTTTTATTGAGCTGGCTTTTGAAATTTTCTGTTCAGCTCTTGTACTGCCTCACTTATTCCATTTGCTTTAGAATCTCTATGTTGGAGAGCAAGTTTCAAAAGTCTCTTCTAACTTCATTTTGATCTTTTCCTTCCTTTATGTCTTCTTAATGACCTTTTGCTTTCTTCTTGTATGATGTTCTTGTTATCATCCCACAACTCTCCTGGTCTTCAGTCTTTAGTGTCTAATGCATCACATCTGTTCTTCAAACAATCTATAAATTCAAAGTCTGAATTTAGAGGAGGATAGAAGTCTGAATTTAGAGCACCAGTTCTGGGGGAAAAAATCCTTTGTTCTTTTCAGGTGTAGCATTCCTTGGAGATTTCCATATGTCTTGGCATCAATCATTCCTTGGATCTATGTGCTACACAGTGAAGAGAATCCAGCTCAAAAGGATGCACTCCACTGCAGTTTTTTCTTTCTTGGTGGCAGTAGGTATGTGTGAGAGCTGTAAATAGATTAAATACAACTCAATACAACTTAATCATGTAGACTTCATTTGGTCTCATTAACCTCATGAGGACTGAACACACATAAGATAGAGGTAATCACATCAGATAACATCATGAGGAGTGATTACATCATATTAGATATCACCATGGAGGTAATTACTATATCTTAAACTGCTAAACCACTGAGAATCCTGACCAAATCAAGCTAACGCAAGTGAAGATGACACTTAACTACCACAGTTCCTATTCCAAAGAAATTGACCCAATGGAATGAAGAAATCCTTGAATAATCTCATATGCAAATAAAATTTGGCTAAAGATAAATAAAAAATGGTTGCAACAGTATATCCATAGGAACTGCCAGAAATTCAAGCTGGATTCAGAAGAGGATGTGGACCAATAAATATCATTGCTGATGTTAAAAGGATCTTGGCTGAAAGCAGAGACTACCGGGAAGATGTTTGCTTGTGCTTTGTTGACTATGCAAAAACATTCATCTATGCAGATCTTAACAAACTATGGATAACATTGCAAAGAATGGGAATTCCAGAACACTAAATTGTGCTCATGAGGGACCTATGTATAAACCAACAGGTAGTTGTTAGAACAAAACAAGAGGCTCTGAATGGTTTAAAATCAGGAATGGTGTGCACCACAGTTGCATTCTTTTACCATATTTATTCAATTTATATACTGAGCAAATAATCCCAGAACTGGATTATTTGAAGAAAATGTGGCATCAAGAATGGAGAACTACTCATTAACTTTGAACCCCAACTCCCAATCATCATTCCAAATCATCATGTAAATGAGCCTACAATATGGAGACAACACAACCTTGCTTGCTAGAAGTAAAAAGGATTTACTGATGAGGATTAATACTACAGCCTTCAGTATTGATTGCATTGAAGAAATATGAAAAAAAAAAAAAAAAAAAAAGTCCTCACAACTGGACCAATGAATAAGCAGACTAAAGGTTGCTTTTGTCAAACATTTCATTTTACTTGGACCCACAATCAATGTTCATGGAAGCAGCAGTCAAGAAATCAAATGGCATATTTCATTAGGCAAATCTGCTGCAAAGACCTCTTTCAAGTATTAAATAGCAAAGATAACACGTTGAGTACTGGGGTGTGCCTGACCCAAACCACAGTAATTTCAATTGCCTCATATGCATGCAAAAGATGGGCAATTAATAAGGAAGACAGGAGAAGAACTGATATATTTGAATCATGGTGCTGGCAAAAATATTGGAAGTACCATGGACTGTCAGAATGAACAACTATGTTTTGGAATAAGTACTACCTGTTTACTCCTTAGATGTAAGAATGGCGACACTTAATCCTTTTACTTTGGACATGTTGTCAGGAAAGACCAGTACCTAGAGAATAGCTTCATACTTGAAAAAGAGGAGGGTCAACAGAAAAGAGGAGCACCATCAGTGGGATTGCCTGATACAGTGGCAGCAACAATGGGCTCAAACATAAGAATTGTGAGGGTGGTGCATGAAGGAGCAATGTGTCAATTTGTTTTTCTTAGGGTTATTATGAGTCAGAACTGGCTTGATGGCATCTAGTAGCAACACTCTAGTGATACAAATTGCTCTCCAAATAATAAATGAATGGATTCTGTTGATCTGAAGGATGAACAAGTAAAGCTCAATATGTATGTATTTTTTATGTGTGTGTGTTTTTTTTAAGTTTTTATTGTGAATTGAGTGATAGTTTACATGGGAGAACATCGGTTGTACACTTATTGTATCATTGCAATGATTACAATCTCCTCTGTGCATCATCATTTATCAGTATGTATGTATGTATATATTTTACAAATTTTTGTACAATGATATTTGAAAAATGATTAATGGAAACTGGCTTAATATTACATAAAAGATTAGTTTTCCAGGAACATATTTCAACATGTCCTAGTAAGAGTTAATGAAGGGCATCATTCAAAACTACACAAAATAATCAATAGTATTTTGTGAAATTTAGATCTAAGAAAAAGAAATTGTGATAGCCAAGGATAAAGAGTAAGTTAGATTGTTGTTGTTAAGTGCTGTCGAGTCAGTTCTGACCCATAGCGACCCTGTATAGGGTTTCTGAGAAGTGACTGGTGAGCTTGAACCACCAACCTTGCAGTTCACAGCCTGATTTGTAACCACTATGCTACCAGAGCTCCTTAACTATGAGAAAATCAATGTATGTTTGTTAAAGCCATTTCACATATGGTATTTCTGTTACAGCAGCAGTAGCTAACATCTTCATTTTCTTTCTTTCTTTCTTTTTTATGGTTATATTTAGGTTTTCTGCCTCTGTTTTTATTAGTTTCAGTGGGTAATGTATTTTTAGACATTTTCCCATTTCTTCTAGTTTTTCAAATTTGTTACAATACATTTTTCCATAATGTTCTGGTATGATCCTTTTGGTCTCCATTGGTTCA
The DNA here is from genome assembly GCF_000296735.1 of Chrysochloris asiatica. Taxonomy (NCBI): domain Eukaryota; kingdom Metazoa; phylum Chordata; class Mammalia; order Afrosoricida; family Chrysochloridae; genus Chrysochloris; species Chrysochloris asiatica. The sequence continues at coordinate 7,346,846 of NW_006408617.1, forward strand.
GTTGTACTTTTTCCCATCTTGTTTCCTATTTTAGTTATTAGCATCTTCTCATTTATTCCCTTTTCAATGTGGCCAGTGTTTTGTCAATTTTATTGATCTTCGAAAAGAACCATCTTCTAGTATTTTTGATTCTATTATTTTCTCTTCCATTGTTTTTCTGTTCTGATCTTTGTAATATTGCTTCTAGTGACTGTGGACTTGTTTTACTGCTCCTTTTCTTGTTGAGTTAACCTGTTGATTTTGACCCCTTTTTTTTTTGATGTGTGAATTTATTGCTGTAAATACTCCTCTGTGCACTGATTTTGTTGTGTACCAAAGATTTGGTATACTGTGTTTTCATTTTCATTTAATACTAAGAATTTCTATATTTCATTTTAAATTTCTTATATTACCCAATAGTTTTTAAGTAAGATTATTCAATTTTCATGTGTTTAATTTTTTTTTCTGCATTCTTTTTGTAAGTGATTTTTAATTTCATAGCATTATGATTAGAGAAGATTCTCTGCATTATTTTGATATTTTAAATTTTACTAAGGCCCTATTTATATGGTCTATTCTGGAGAATGATCCATGTGAGTTGAAGAATGTTTACTGTGGCGCTGCTGGATGGTGAGTTCTGTATATGTGTATTAGAACGAGTTGGTTGACTGTGCTATTTAGATCTTCTGTATCTTTGTTGAGTTTTTTCTACTTGTTCTGTCCATCATTCAAAGTGGTGTGTGAGATTCTTCTGCTTTAACGTCAAACTGTCTGCTTTTCTTTTCAATTCTGCTAATTTGTTTTATGTATTTTGAAGCTCTATTACTGGATGCATAATACTTAGTATGGTTATGCCTTTTAATTGTTAAATAATGCCCCTTGTGGCCTCTTACAATGCATAGAGTCTTATAATACATATATTTTTAATCAGAGTTTATTATTAGTACTCCTGCTTTCTTTGATTGCTTGATGTATTTTTTCCAATCCATTGATTTTTTTTTTTTTTTAATGTATTTATGTCTTTGTGCTTAAGATGTGTCTGTGTAGTCACATATAGATGGGTAATGTTTTAGTCTACTTAGTCAATCTCTGTCTTGTGACTGATGGATTTAAACCATTTACATTCAGTGTGATTCTCAATAGACCTGGCTTTATTGCTGCTATTTGGTTATGCTTTTTTTTTTCTTTTTCTTAACTGTTTATTTGTTCCTCTTAATTTTCTGTGTTGAATGGTTTTTGTTTATGGATGATTTTAATATATTGTATGGTTATTGATTTTGTTTACTGAGTCTTTTGGATTTTCGTCTTTTGTTGGTAAGTTTGTTAATATTCTTTGTGATTACTCTGAAATTTATCCTTTTCTTCCTAAATTAAAAATAGTCTGCTATATCTTGACCTCTCCATGTAGAAGTTCTGTAGTGACACCATTTATTCCCCCTCTTTGTTTGAAGTATAGATGTTTACAGATCAATATCATTGGCAGCTTAATTTTACTTTTGAAAAGTATTTCTCTGACTTGGTAGCTGGGTGATGCTGCCATGTGTCCTCATCTCAGTCTCAGGCATGCTGTCTGGTGTTGTTGGTTCTCTAGCTGAAGTTCTCCCTATAATGTTTTTGGTAAGGTTAGTCTAGTTTTTACAGTTCCCTTAATTCCTGATTATCTGAGAATGTCCTAGTTTTGCCATCAAATTTGAAGAACAATTTTACTGAAAATATGTAATGAATTTCTTTTATCTTTATCCAATCTCCTCTAACCTTAGTTGTAATGTGAAGAGTATAACTCTTGATGTTTATATTCACTCCTCAGTACGATGTCTTTCATGATATCAGGGAAGTTTCTCATGAGTAAATCTTCAACAATTCTGTTTTTGCTTCTTTCTCCACTCCTCTCCTCTCCAGAAATTTCACTTACACGTCAATTTCTGCTCTTGATAATACCTACCCTACGTGACTCTCTTAGGCCCTTCAGGTTACTGCTAGCAGTTAATGTTTCAGGAGATGGTGATTGTTAGGATGTAACTGACATTGTAGGTGAGATAATGTTTCTGTCTGGTTACTGGGGCAGAAGTGCAGGGTACGTTCTCTCTAGTCATTGTGTTGGGTACTGCATGTATACACTGTTGATTGTAGTGTGGTCAGGGCAAGGGTGCATGAGTCTCAAGTCACTGGGTGGGTAGCATGGGAACTCACACTACCAGATGAAGGATGGAAGAGGAGGTGGTTGGGATGAATGTGTGTGTGTGAGTGAGTGGTGGTGGCCAGCAGTCTCTCATGCCTCTGGTCACCAGTCTGGCAGTGGGAGTGTACACTAACAATCACCAGGGCTATGGCAATGTGGGGCTAGTTGAAGAGAGCACAAGCCTCCAGTTGCAGTTCCCATAGTGACAGGAAGGGGTGGGCATAGGTGTCTGTTGGCAGGTCTGATGTCCTGTGGGAAGGGGACTCACTGATAGTCCCTGGGAGGGGAGAGAGCATGGATAGGGCAATGTTTTCTCCCAGTCATTCGTATAGGTGTGAGGTTACTCCTCACAGAGTGGAGCTGGTGATAGGGACTTGTCTCCAACCAAATGTGAGTGTAGGGGACTGTCTAGATTTCAGTCAGTGTGTGTGGTGGGTCTCTAATGACCACCACAAGGATCTTCTACTCTGCTAGCACTGGCAGCCTAAATGATCCAGGACTATTGTTCATGAGTAGGTTTGTTCCTGTTTGCTGACTCTTTCCCTCCTTTATGGTGATATGGATCACCTGCCATCTGCCTTCCTGTACTTTCACTCCTTAGATCCAATTCATGTTCTACTCACTTGCTCTGACTCTTAGTGGGGATTCTGTGATGATGCCTTCCTATGATCCTCACACAGGAATACCACTTACTTTATCTCAATATGGCCTTTCTCTACTGGGCCAGCTGCTAGGGCACTTAGAGTATGTAAGCTTCCTTCTGTGCTACTTGCATTCTGTTTCACCTTCTCTTCAGTGCTTTACCTGATTCTTCTTTATGTTTTCTGTTCTGAGTTCCCAGATGGTATTTGGTATATTTGGCTCATCAGTTCTTTGCTATAGGAGTGATGTGTGTGATTAAGCTGACCTTTTGGGGAAACTCTTGTTATTATTATTTTTGAAGCTCACTAGATTCTGTTGTGTCTAAGAACTGTGAACATGTTCTGCTAAAATAGAATTAGTATATAAAGACATTCAAATAGTTATTGCAAATAAATTTCATGTTTAAGAAACCACACCAAAAATAAACATACATTGTTGTTGTTGTTGTCAACCCCCGTTGAGTTGGTTCCAACTCATAATGACCCTGTATCAGGTTTCTGAGGAGCAGCTGGTGGGTTTGAACTTCCAACCTGTCGTTCAAAGTCTTGTGCTGATCCTACAGAGCCACACATGTTTATTATAGGTAGGGAATATATACTATTTTTAACTTCTAGAAATGCACAACATTTCTAGAAGTTAAAGATAAAATCTTTCTGTTGAAAAATTTACAGCAGTTTAGACATTGAAGAAAAATAATTACTGAATTACAAGACATTGATGTCATTGTTAGGTGTTCTCAAGTCAGTTCTGGCTCATAGTGACACTGTGCAAAACAGAACAAAACACTGCCGGGTCCTTCTATATCCTCATGATCATTGTTATGTTAGAGTCCATTCTTATTGCCACTGTGTCAGTCCAATCCTCTGAGATCTTTCTCTTTTTCACTGACCCTCCACTTTTCCAAGCATAACGTCCTTCTCTAGGGACTGGTCCCTCCTGATAATGTGCTCAAAATATAAGAGACAAAGTCTTACCATCCTTCCTTCTAAGGAGCATTCTGGCTGTACTTCTTTCCAAGACAGATTTGTTTGTACATCTGACAGTCCATGGTACTTTTGATACTTTTCACCAACATCATGATTCAAATACATCGATTCTTCTATGGCCTTCCTTATTCATTGTGTAACTTTTACATGCGTATGAGATGATTGAAAATACCATGGCTTGGGCCAGGCAATTAGGAATTATAGAAAATAAAAATCATAGAGGAAAATGACTTGAAAAAAATGAACCAAGTTGCTAAGAGCTGAGGAGAAAGTGCAAGGGGCCTAATATATGTATATTTATATCCCAAAAGGAGGAAGAAGCTCAAAAAAAAATTTAAAGAAATAGTAGATAAAAATAGTTTAAATTTGATGAAAATTATAAACTAACAAATTTACGATATTTAATAAAACCCAAGGAGTTCTGGTAACTTAGTAGTTACGAGTCGGGCTGCCAACCGAAGGTCAGCAGTTTGAAACTACCAGCTGTTCCATGGGAGAAAGATGAGGTATTCTTCTCCCGTAAAGATTTATAGGCTCAGAAACCCTGTGCAGGATCACTCTGAGTCAGAACCAGCTCCAAGGTACTTAACAACAACAACAACAACCAGAAACATTAAGAAAATTAATGCACGTTAAAATCAAATTTCTGGAAACCAATGATACACATTACTTTCTGAAAATCAAAAACATTAGAAATACAAGCCAAAAGCGAGGCAGTAATATCTTGAAAATCATAAAAGAACAAAACTGTCTACCTCAGATGACATATACATAGTGAAAATAGGTCTCAAAAATGAAGTCAGAAAAAAAAAAGAAACGAAGGAGAAATAAAGATATTCGAAGACATATAATAACTGCAGGAATTTCTCACTGCTCTCCGATCAATTCTAACGCATAGTGACCCACAGGACAGAGTCGAATTGTTTGTTACAGTCTACAAGACGAAATCTTCAAGAGAGCAGACAGCTTCGTCTTTCTTCCATGAAATGGCTGGTGGGTGTGAGCCACTGTCTTTTTGCATAGCAGTCCAATGCCTAAACCTGTGCCTGAAGAACTCCTTTTGAAACGGGTTAACTCATTTTTAAAAAGGTTAAAGGACTGTACTTTCTATTTTATTGATAAAGTCATTTATTTATTTTAAGTTTTTATTGTGGATTGAGCGATAGTTTACATCAGAGAACATCTGCTTCACACTCATTCTATCGTATTTTGTTTCATTGCAATGATTACAATCCCCTCTATGCATCATCATGTAATAGTATTTGCTTCTATTATCTCTGGTTTAGTTTTTTTGTTTTGTTTTGTTTTTTTTATTTGTTTTTATGTACACCAAAGCACTCAGGAATATATAATCATTCAAACAACAAAAGGTCATACCCTGCAAGCCTGCTCCCAGCCTCCAGCACACTGCCCCTCTCCCTCCATGACTCTAGAGGCCCTAACTGCTCCATCACTCTATGTCATCATCTCTGCCTCCATCTCTGGCATCGCTGCTTCTCAGAATAGGGTCCCACACTCCACTCCTGCTCTTCTCCCTTGATGGTCCCAGGTCCTCCACTCCTGGACTACAAGATCAATCGCTCCCCTCTTTTTGCTACAAAACCTCTATTTTTTACAGTTACAACAAATGCAATCAGTCATGATAACAATGACTCATTATTGAACCGCAAGAGTCTTAGTCCCATCTCCTTTCACCAGCTCTGTCTAGACAGGATGAAAACCTCTCAGTGGAAATTCTACCTTCCTCTGTACCCTCTGAAACTAAACTCCCTCTTAAAAACTTATAAGCAAATCATGAAGTTATTTTAGGTGCTGTTTTGTTAATTAGAGCTGACATTTTCTAGACTAATTCACCATTGGAGTTCTGGTATAGCCTTGTATTATAAGCACTAGGCTGTTAACTACAAGGTCAGAGAGTCAAACCCATCAACCTGTCTTCAGAAATTTTATATAGGGTCTCTAACAAAGCAAACTCCACAGCACTTACCAACAAACAACAAGAAAAATCTTACATAAATTGTGATTATTATCAGATTAAAAAGACAAGTATTACAATGTTTAGCAGTAGTAGTGTGTCTAATATTGCCTTTGATTATTGAAAAATCATCCATTGGGCTAATGGTGATTCCTCACTATGGGACATATAGGATATTGGATCTTTTCCAAATAACTCTCTAGTCCTCACGATAAGACTTCATTTCACTTTTCATTTCAAGACCTTTAAATTACTTTACCATCCTGGTTTCCCCTATATTCTTCCAACTCTAAGTTTATCTAGTTTTTGAAATGGAAAAACTGATTCTGCAAGCATCACTTTCATCTTTAAAGTAGTTAAAAACAATGAGATAAAGGAATTATGGAGAAAATAAACATGTTTGTTATTTGAAACAAAATTGTGTAAAAAATTAGATCAGATGAAAGAAAAGGCCCCTTCAAATTTTAACAGTGCATTATGTTAGCCATGGTTTTATTGGAATGCTTGCAATTGTAGTTTTCTGATTTGCCCTCCCTCTCAAGTTCCAAAATTTGCATCTTTTAGAAGTGACTTTTATTTATTAATAGGGGCTTATTGTAAATTTACTCAGGAATTATGGTACTTTCCAGTCTTAAGAAAAATCTTCATAATCAAACATACTAAGGGGTCTACAGTCTCATTAAAATTTAAACTTCCTTAAATTTTTAAAGCTCCATTAAACTTAGCTACACTTCATTAAATGAGGCTTAGGGTTTGGTTTAAGCCATTTTAAACCAAGTTGAGAATAGCTAAACTTTAAAAAATTCTTGTTATCATTTTAGGCTTAAAAGACTAGATAAGACTGGTTAAGCATCCCCCAAACTAATTAACCCAGGATCATTTAACATCTTTACTATGTGCTTGACTGAACACTTAGCTTGTTAAATCAATTTGAATTTTATTAAATAACTTTAAAGATTGCCAAAATTTGTTAAGCATCATTAATCAAATTAATCATTGTAAAGCCAATAAATACTGTTGAACGTTTGCTCAATTTTTTAAGAAAAAAATTCTTATTTAGCTTGGATAAAATTTTTCTCACTAATGAGTATTTAACATTAATATCTGTTATGCCCCTTTAGAATTAATAACAGAAGAAATCCCTATTTAGAGATGAACACACTGAATTTGTAAAATTTATAAGCATTTCCCTTACCAACCAATATGTGCAGCCTCCTAAAGACCCAGTTAAAGTCTAGTCTCCTATTCATTATTCAGATTTTCTATATATAGGTGATCAAATGAATAATAAAAATAAATTAATAAATATTCCAGATATTGAAATTTAAGATATGTAATTGTTTATCTGTAAAGAAAAGAAAATGCATAACAAAAGGCACTTGAACAAAGCCCATAGTTCTATTTCTGGATCAGCATCTGCTATTTGGTGAGTTGTGAAGCTATCTCTAGTTCAATACCATGCGGGTTGATGCTTAAGAAATTTCTGTTCAGTTTTCACAAAGTTACGTTTTCTTACTTGTTTTCTTTTACCTTATTTACTTTCCACACCTATCAATTAAAGGAATGTAGCAATCAGAACAACGTGTTTCAGAAGGGAAATGAAATGCTAGGAAAATAGGAAAAACAACTTAAAAAAAAATGTGTCAGACTGCAAAGTCATTTGAATTGCAAGGTCGGTGGTTCAAACTCAGCTGCTCCTTGGAAACCCTATACAGGGTCACTATGAGTGGGAATCGACTCAACAGCACTTAACAACAGCAACAATAGGATGCTGCTGTTCATGTCAACCAGTGATCAGGAGTACTTAGTTTACAACGTTATTTTGATGAATTACTTATTGTCCACAACTAAGCAAGCATTCAATATCTAACAGGTAGTAGTAGCAATCTCAGCATTCTGTATAGGAGGGCATATTCTGATTCCCTTATAAATTGCCAGATGCTGTATCTCTGCCACTTGCAATCTTACGGTGTATGTTAGCTAATGCTATGTTAGCTCAGGCTAAGGCCTGAGTAGCAACATAACTTATACTGCAGCCTAGATTTGCTATGGAGTCCTTTCTTCATCCTGACCCTCACACTGATTTGTCTCATAAATGAGTCAGAATGGTCGGCTCTGATATCATATATTTTTTGCTCAAGATTTCAAACACACATGCTTCTTTCTTCATAGGAAACTGTAAAATTGTCTCCCACTTTAGAAAAAATATTCCAACACACCTTTTTTTCCTAGAAGCCACACAAATATGTCTCAGAAACTCTTCAATGCATATGTCTTACTACAGAAAATGGAGAGTTTACTACATTCTGCCACCAGATCCAGTAAGCATAATGCCATTTACTTACAGCAGTCTAAAATTCTGAGAAGTAGTTGGAAAATCAAGGTTCCTCCTAATGACACAATGACCAGGAGCAGAGGAGTAGACATATTCTGAGATGTCCATTTTTTTTTTTTACATATGATTATGTTTTGCTGATAGAAATTCTAAAGAAAGCAAAATAGAATATATAGATTTATTGATTTGCTCCACTAAAAACATTTCTCCAACTCAGATGTGGATGGTAAAACCACTTGATTAGGTTTACAATTATGTACAGTGATTTTTCAAGGCCTGTGGAACTTTTGTTCCTGCCAAAAATGGAAATTAATGGTGATACAGTAGGAATCATCGCCCCTGAATCTTTCAAGTCTTTGATTAATAACATTGTTCTCTGCAAATACACTTGGTGCCCAAGATAATAAATTAAAAGCAAGATTTCATCCTAGTGTATTTGCAGTGTCAGATATTTCAAGCAGCATAGCGATTTCCACTTGACCCTCTTACCTTAATGTCCTTCACTTGACAGGTTAAATAACCAATATGAGAATTTTCCCTGTTACTATGTATGTATTCCAAGACCAGGGATATGACCATAGTATGTGGCCAAGATTCCACTGTATGTCCTGTGAGATGACTCAGAACAAGTCTTCGCCTTTCAACTGACCTTTTTTGCTACCTATTATAATCAGTCGATCACAGCGGAGTTTGGGCTCTCTTAGAATCATTTTCATTTCAGATCCAACTTCTAATAATTCCTGAAAGGTATGGATATTTCTCTTTCCCCAGGCAAATTTATCCTCATAAACGTCCATTTTGAGAAAGTTGAGAGTGACAATTTTCAACAGTGACTGTGTGTTGGAGTCATCTAACCTCTTTGCCAATTGATGCAGACTCACAGCAACCCTTTAGGACAGAGTAGAACTGCTCCATATGGTTTCCTAGGCTGCTGTGATGCTGTGGGAGAAAGTACTGGACCATAATGTCGGTTTGAACCACAAGGTCAGCAGTTCAAACTCACCAGAAACCCTAAACAGGGTCACTATGAGTTGGAACTGACTTGACAACAACAATCTTCACAGAAGTATTGACTGGTGGGTTTGAACTATCCACCTTTTGAAGCTTTTGGTTAGCAAACTAAATGCTTAACCTCCATACCACCATGGCTTCTTTGGAGATATCTGCAAAAACCAAAACCAAACACTGAATCATAGCAACCCTATATAGGATTTCCAGTCTTGGAAATCCTTATGGAAGCAGAAAATCTCATCTTACTCCTTTGGAGTTGCAGACCTTTTAGTCTTATCTTACAGTAAGTAGCACAGCCAGGGTCCTGTCTAGGGAGCTTAAAAAAAATTATGCCTAGCCCCCTCAGAGATTCTACGATGTGACTTCATTATAGGGAGAGCTCTGGTAGCGTAGTGGTTACGAATCGGGCTGTGAACCTTAAGGTCAGCAGTTCGAAACTACCAGCTGCTCTGCGGGAGAAAGATGAGGCGTTCTGCTCCCGTAAAGATTTACAGCCTCGGAAACCCTGTACAGGGTCGCTATGGGTCGGCACCGACTCGACGGCACTTAACAACAACAACAACAACTGATTATTCTAATCTGCAGTCAAACTTGATAATCAGTACTACTTGATTCTTTGCCCAAACATGTTGCTTTGTGTTCCGTTGATTCGAATTCATAACCGTCTTAGCAGGCAGAGTATAAATACCCAATAGACGTTCCAGAATGGAAATCTTTATGGCAGAGATGGCTAAGTGTTTTCCCCAGAGAAGAACTGGTAGGTTTGAACTTCCTACCTCTCAGTTAACATTCAAACGCTTAACCATGGATATACCAGGGATCCTTTGGCCCAATAATAGACAAGCTGAATCAGAATTTTCATTTTAGTAAAAGAATCCAGTCATATGAATCATATGCAGATAACGTGTTGTTTTAAAACAGTGATTCTCAAAGTAGTCTCTAGACCATCCTCATGGGTATCATCTAGGAATTTGTTAGAAATGTGAATTAACATCCTTCACCCAGACCTTGAAAATCAGAAACTGGGGGTTGGGCCCAGTAATATGTGTTTTGAAAATTCTCTTGATCATTCTTTTGCTTGCTAAAGTTTGGGACCCACTATTAGAAAGGAGTTTTCAATGTATAAAGTTATGGCCCTATAGCAAAGTTCTTTAAAGTAAGTTAAATTCTCTCAGTCAAATCTAAAAACTGGCTTAAGTCAGTACTGGATAACAGTTCACCGTCAATTTGCATTGTGTTGATTTGAGTGAAGTATAAGGTCAACAAGACCCAGACAAGATTTATCTTGTTATATATGTTAGCTGCATGTGTTCTATAACACTGATCATTTGTTTTATGCTTAGCAACCCCATGACCCCTATAGGCCTCTACCACTGTGGGATCTCATTACTTTCATTTATATCAAGAAACCCAATTTAACTACAGTATCCCCCATTGTTATCTTCATCCTATAGTGGACAGCTACCATAGAGAGTGCTGAAATGTGTCCCTCATCAATACAATCTCTAATGTCCTCATGAAAAGAGTCTTACACTTCCAGGTTTCATGCATCTTAGTAAGGTTCTGCAACTTTTTTGGGCAAAGGTTATTATTTCCCCCAACTAAGTATTTCACTTTTCCACTTGTAGTATAATGGAATAAAAACTGCTTGTCATGGGCCTGAAAACAACGGGAAGTGGAGAGCTAAGGTCCTTACGTGTATTGGGCATCTCTGTTGAGGCAGCTGTTCCAGGTGAAAAGTTTTATGGAGAATAAGGCTGGTTTCCTTAGAAATGGAGGAGTGTTTCCATAGGTAAGAAACATTTAGGTAAGTTTCACAGTCTTGGTCTTATCTGTTTTTACCAAAATTACACTATTTCTCAAGTTCCAACTTCTATACCATGATTGAATATGAGTGAAGTGACCTGGAGTAGTTCCACTTTTCATTGGCGTGTCAACTTCCTAACTCCTACAGTCAGATTCGGCCTTAGCTGATTTGTGGCTGTTTGAGATAATGAACCCTTTAAAGCTTCCATAGAGGTTTTATTTGTTATTTTCCTTTTTTTCCATCTTCAGGGTTGGCCATTCAGGAACCTTTGTTTCTCCTTTTCCCCAGGTACAATCAGAGATTTTAGAAGCAACCATCCTACTCCAAAGTCTTGTTAATCCCTATGATGACATAACCACTAATGGAACAACACTGGGTATCCAATGATAAAGGTAAACATATGTTGCCATTGTTAGGTGCCCTCAGGTTGTTCTGACTCATGGTGACCCCATGCACAACAGAACAAAACACAGGCAAGTGCTGCTGCCACTGTGTATATCCATCTCCCTGGTGATTTTCCTCTTTTTCATTAACCCTCCACTTTACCAGGCATGATGTCCTTCTCTGGGAAATGATCCCTTCTGATAATATGTCCAAAATATAAGAGATGAAGTCTGGCCATCATGGCTTGCAAGAAATATTCTGGCTGTATTTCTTTCAACACAGAGTTGTTTGTTTTTCTGGCAGACGATGGTACTTTAATATTCTTCTCCAATACCAATGCATCAATTCTTCTCTGGTCGTCCTTATTGGTTGTCCAACTTTCCTATGCATTTAAAGCTTCTGAAAATACCATGGTTTGGGTCAGGTGCACACCTTAGTCCTCTAATTTATGTCTTTGCTCTTGAACACTTTAAAGAGGTTTTCTGCAGCAGATTTGCCTATTGCAATACATTCTTTGATTTCTTGAGTAGGCTGCTTTCTTGAGTGTTGATTGTGAATCCAAGCAAAAAGGTCTTTGACAACTTCAACCTTTTCTAAATAATTGTTTATCTATTGGTCAAGTTGACAAGACTTTCACTTTCAGTACATTGAGGTGAACGCCATACTGAAATCTATAGTCTTTGATCTTCATAAGTAAATGCTTAAGTCCTCTTTGATACCAGCAAGCAAGTATATTATCACCTGCCACATTCTTCTTCATATAATGCAGCTTCTCGAATTATTTGCTAAGCATACAAATTGAATAAGTATGGTAAAAGAATACAACCCTGGTACACATCTTTCCTGATTTGAAACCATTCAGTATTCCCTTGCTTTGTATGATCACAATTCTGGAGTCTGCTTGTGTGGTTTCAGGGTGTTGGCAGTCCCCATTCTCTCTGAAGTCTTGAAGGGAGGAGCCTTTCTTGTTTGTCCTAACTTCTGGTAGCCCACAGAGTTCTTTGACTGGCAACTGCACCATAACTCCATTGTCACATGACATTTTCTCCTCTGTGTCTCTTCTCTTTTATAGGGACATCACCCTGCTCCTGTCTGGCCTCATGTCAATTGATAGTATCTTCAAAGTTACTATTTCCATAAATGGTCATAGTCTCAGGTACTGGAGGTTAGAACTTTAACATATCTTTTAAGGGGATACAATTCAGTCCCTAATAGTTGTTGCTAAGTGTCATTGAGTCTGGTCCAAGTGATAGCCACCCTCTGTGGAATTTCTGAGGAGTAAGCTGGTGGTTTTGAACCATAAAGGGGCTCTGGTAGCCTAGTGGTTATGAATCAGGCTACAAACTGCAAGGTCGGCAGTTCGAAACTACCAACTGTTCCGCAGGAGAAAGATGAGGCTTTCTGCTCCTGTAAAGATTTACAGGGTTGTCACAGGGTTGCTATGGGTCTGAACCGACTCCACGGCACATAACCAACCAACCAACCTTGCGATTAGCAGTCCATTGTTTATTCTACAGCACCACACCAGGCCTCCTCATCCATCATATTGATGTATAATATGCGAAATTAAAATAATTCCGGATGCACTACATATAGCCATATGAGTTCAACATTAAAAGAATATCATGACCCATGACTGATTGAGTATAGTGATGGTTGTCAGTACATTCTCCAAAGTAGAATGTTAGAATCAATCATTTGTTTGAAGTCTTCCAAGCCCTATGAGCATATTGATGCTTGAAGGTATTGAAAATGAGTGAAGTAGCACTTCATTTTCATTTATATCAAGAAATCCAATTTAACTGCAGCATCCCCCACAGTTATCTTCATCCTATAGAAGATAGTTTAGTGGAATTGTATTCGGAGCCTCAAATATGTGGGCTGCTTTCTTCTTTCTGAAATGCTTGACTCAAAGTTCATTTTCCTTCCAGTAATTTGGAGCATAAATTCTATTACTCTCTGTAACTATCAACAGATGTTTGATTCATTGAGGATTCATGTTACAAAGTTAGAATATATTAGGACTTTTTACCTGTAAATTGTTTAACTGAGGAAACCAGACTACCTCAGTGTCCTAAATCCTGTTGAGAAATGTGAGCTAAGTACATTTTCTTTATCTTCAGCATCCTCATTATGTCCAAAGAACTCCAATTTCATGCAGTTACATGCTTATATTCATAATGGTAAATGAAACCCTATTCAGCGCCACACTGTTCTACAGAATTCCTTGGTTGTCCAAGTGCTATCTTTATGCAGTGATTGCCATAAATTGAAATCTCAAGCCACACAAATCATCCTCTAGCTCAGAATGTGAACAATATAGGAAACAGGAACACTATTTAATAAAAGAAATATACATTCTTTCATCAAAAAAAAAAATACAAGTATATTTAAATAATGAAATGTACAGATTATGAGGCCTATTCTTACATTTCTTGGTGCCATTAGTTTTCCTGGAGTTGGTTCTGACTCATGGAAACCCCATGCGTGCAGAATAAACTGCTCCATAGGGTTTTCCCACTGTGGCACTGTAGGATAAGTGATAAGCACTGGACTGCTAGCCATAAGGTTGGTGGTTCAAACCCATCAATTGCTCCTCAGAAACCGTATACAGGTTCGTTTTGAGTTGGAATCTACTTGATGGCATTTAACAACAACATAGGGTTTTTAAGGTTGTGACCTTTCAAAAGGAAATTTCCAGGTTTGTCTTCCAAGGCATGTCTGATGGGTTTGAATTCCTAATCTTTTGGTTAATGGTTGAGCTCTTAGTTGTTTGCATTACCCAGAAACACTGTTGTTGTTGTTAAGTGCTGTTGAGTCGATTTCAAGTCATAATGACTCTATGTAGCAGAGTAGACCTGACCATTGGGTTTTCTAGTTGTGTAGCATTGTAGGATAAGCACTGGACCACAAGGTCGGTCCGGCTGCCAAGCTCAAGGTCAGCAGTTCGAAACTACCAGCTGTTCCACGGGAGAAAGACGAGTTGTTCTGCTCCTATAAAGATTTACAGCCTAGGAAACCTTGTACAGGGTCGTTATGAGTCGGAACCGACTCCAAGGTACTTAACAACAACAACCGTGCTATAAGGAGCTCTGGTTGTGTAGTGGTTATAGTCAGGCTGCTAACCTCAGGCACCAGCTGTTCTGCACGAGAAAGATGAGGCTTTCTGCTCGCATAAAAATGCACAGCCCCTGAAGCCCAGTGCAGAGTCACTATGGGTCGGAATCGTCTCCACAGCACACCGCCACCACCATGCTATATTCAGAGTTCTGATATGGTGCTGGGGGTTAATACACTGGACTTCAAAGTTGGTTTGAATGGAAAGGTCAGTGGTTGAAGCTTACCAGCCACTAGTTGAAAACCCTATACAGGGTCACTACGAGTGGGAACCGACTCACGGCACTTAACAACAACAACACCATGCTATATTCAAAACTGAACTAGACATTCTCCTAAAGAAGTAGAACTTAGAAAACGATTCAACTAACAACTAAGAATGATCTATAATTAGAACATCAATTATTCATATATAAATGTTTTCAGGCTACATAGAATATGTATACAATTTGTCACATAAGCAGAGAATTTTCTTGGAAGATAAATATGCTTAGCAAATTATTTCTAATAAAGCAAAGGTAAAATTAACCTCAACCCTTGTTGAAGTATAAGAAATATGAATTAGGAGGGCCTAAATTAGTTTTTACTGTAACTTTAAAAAAGCATTATGTAATAGCTTTACAAAATGATGTTTAATATCTATATATTTGCATATAAATTACTCTTCAAGATATCTTTAATATTTATAGAGTAAAAGTGATGGAAAAGGTAGTGAATGCCTAAAGTTGCAGTAAAATGTGTCTATTGTTTTTCAAAGAGTCTCTCCTAAGGCTGTATCAATGATTCCCATATTAAATTGTCTTAGTTAATACTTCCAACCAATATTTTTCTAATTACACATGCAGAGCAAGCTGACTGCAAATCATTCTAGGTTTATTCTGCCTTTAGTCACTAGCATTAAAATAAAAAATTTGGACTCAAAATTTAGAAGACAATTTTGCAGGTGATGCAAAGGCAGGCTAGCATACCTTCATTCATTTTATTTACTTTTTATTATTATTGTAATCCATATGAAAAGCACTGGAATGTGAATGACAAAGTTGGAGGTTTGAACCTACCAACTACTCTGTGGGAGAAAGATGAGGCTTTTGGATGCCACAAAAGTTTTAAAGCCTCAGAAACCCTATACAGTTCAGAACCGAGTCAATGGCAATTTGCAACAGCAACAATGTTGAGAACAAATTTCAAGTACTTCTGCATTCAAACAGTTGGTGAATGTAGAAAATACCATTTTAAAGCAAGTAAAAGGCAATGGATTGGCAGCTTAAAATCACATGCCTGTCAATGTCTTGTATTGTTGTTGTGTGTCGACAAAGGTTTCCAAGGAGCTTCTGGTGGGTTTGAGCTGCATACCTTGTGGCTAAGGAGCTCTGGTAGTGTAGTGGTTACGAACTGGGCTGCTAATCTCAAGGCCAGCAACTGGAAACTACCAGCAGTTCTACAGGAAAAAGATGAGGCTTTCTGCTCCTATAAAGTTTTGGAAACCCTATACCAGGTTGCTATGAGTTGGAACTAACTCGATGGAACTTAACAACATCAACAACCATAACAAATCTTCTGGAAAGACTTCTAACATGAGGCATACTGCTTTTCAAGAAGATAACCAAAATAACACCAAACTTGATGCCATCTACTTAGTTCCGACTCCTAGCTACCTTGTATAGGGTTTCAAGACTGTGTTAAACTTTACTGGGGCAAAAAGCTTCGTATTTCTCTCACGGAGCCATTTATGGATTTCAACTGCTAACGGTGAAGTTAACAATCCAGTGCTTATGCTACAATGCGTTCTTCCATGAAGATAATGTAGACTTTTGTTGAAATATAGGTGTTATTTGAACTCATTGTCAAAGATTCAATTCTGACTCTGAGACCCACTCTATAGAGTAGAGTTGTTGTTGTAAAGTGCTGTTGAGTAGGTTCTGACCCACAGCAACCTTATACAGGGTGTTCAAGGAGTGGCTGGTAAGCTTGGACCACCAACCTTGTGGTTCAAACCAACTTTGCAGTCCAGTGTATTAACCCACAGTGCCACACCAGGACTCCATAGAGCAGAGAGGAACTGACCAATAGCGTTTCATTACTCCAGCAGACAGCCTCATCTTTCCTCAGTGGAGTGGCTGGTGGGTTTGAACTGCTGACCTTTCAGTTAGTGGCCCAACTTTTCTTTTTGTTGTTTGTTTTTAAGGTTTTTATTGTGGATTCAGTGAAAGTTTACAGGGCAGATCATCAGTTTTACATTCAACAAATCATATACCTTGTTTCATTACACTGATTTTAATTCTCTCCATGTACCATCAGTTAACAGTATTTTTCTCCATTCATTTTAGCTTTTTAAAACAAACAAACAAACAAACAAAAACAACCAAAAGATTCAGGTATATATAATAATTTACACTCCCAAAGGGCACATTCTGCAAGTGTGACTGCTGGCCACCAGCTCTTAGTCCCTTTCTTCCAATGAATTTAGAGTCCTCAGCCGCTCCCCTTCTCCATGACCCCATCTCTGCCTCTGTCTCTGGCGTCACTGTTTCTCTGGATAAGGTCCCACATTCTGCTTGCACGCTTCTCCCTTGATGGTCTTAGGGTCCTCTGTTTCTGGACTGTAAGATTAACTACTAGCCTGTTTTTGTTACAAAACTTTTACCTTTACAATTGTGACAGTCGCAATTAGTCATGATAACAATTATTCACTGTTGAATCATATGAACCTTATCCCCATCTCTTTTCACCAGACCCATCTAGACAAGATGAAAACTATTCAATGGGCACACATTCTTCCTCCCTTCCCCAATACTCTTAAACTAAACTCTGTCTTGAAACCTTGTAAGCCAGTCACTTTGTGCCTTTATTGCACTCTCATTTTAGGTAGCCAATGTCTAAGTTGCCCATCCCTATCTACCCTTTGTACAGAGGGGATAGCATTGATACTTGATTTGAAGACTCCTTCCCTCT
>NW_006408617.1:7365922-7372723 GCF_000296735.1 Chrysochloris asiatica
GAATGCCAATAATTCTTAAGTTATTCTTCTTCATGTTGTCCAACATGAATCTTAGGCCTTCTTCAGATTTTTTAAATCCATTTTTGGACTTGATAGTCTATCTTAGTAGTGTTGAGAAATTTATCTTTTAGCTCACTAGTTCTGGCTTTTATCTCTTTAATTCTACTCCTTTGCTCGTTCAGTGTATTGTCCGTTTCTGATATTCTATTATTTATCGTTTGGACCTCTTTCTATAGGTTTTGAATGGTATCCAATGCTATATCTATCTTATTTGATTGTTCCTGTAGCACTTTCCTGACTTCTTCCTTATTTTTCTCAACTGCATTGCATAGTGTTTTGATACATATTATTTATAATCATTTTTCTGAATTCCTTCTCAGGCATTTCCAAAGCCTGACCATTTTTCCAGTATGGAGTGTAAGTCTGCTTCCAGCTCATTTGCCTCAGTCACTTTATCTCGTTTCTGGACATGTGCTGATATGGTCATCTGTTTCTAGTTTTTGAGCATTTTCAGGAGTTATTAGTGACCTTAATACTTAGATGAGTGTGTGTTTGGGTATGTTTTATGCTTTCTGATTGCCTCCAGGTAAATGTGATCAGGAGATGGGCTTCCCTTTTCACTTTTCTTCCTGAGAAATTTCAAAATGCCACTGTTGTTTGTTGTGATGTAACTCAGGATTTAATTTTTGGCCTATTTCCCTTTTAGTCTGCCTGTCCTGCTCTATAATCCCCATTCAGGCCTTTTTCCTAGTGATAAACACTTCAGGGCTCGCTGTAGCTATTTTACACTGACATTTGTTTTAAGTGGAAACTTTAAATTTTGAGATCTGTGAGCATGCGTAGTAGAACCCTCCAGGGGTGGGGGTGGGGCATCCACTTGCTCAGGCACCCCCTCTAGTCATGAGAATGGAGGTGTGCAGTCAGCGATAGACCAGTGAACAGATACAACAACAACAACAAAAAAATGAGGGTCCACACCTTTATCTCTGCAGTTCTGTCAGGCATCTGTGGCTGCTCTGATCCTTCCCCCATTTGGTCTCTTCCAAGATGGCGGCTTTGGGAGCAGCTCAGCATCTTGAATTAGAAAGCAATGGATTTATTGCTTCTGCTACAAATTCCCCTAGCTATAAGCCTTCCAACCTTCTAAGTATTCCTTTGTATGTGGTTCAGAGTTCTGATACCATCCCCTGAGCCTCTTAGTCCGGTTTCTGTGTTGTTGCTGACAGAACATCTCACTGCACATCTAGCTGATCCACCATCTTGTTTGTTTCTCAGTAGCCCAACTCTTAACCCTTAAACACCGGGGATCACTGTATTATTTGAAGGAGTGATTAATTAATATATAATTGATATATTGTTGTTTGTTGTTAAGTACTGTTATGTTGTTTCTGACTCATAGTGACCGTGTATAGGGTTTCCGAGTTATGGATCATGAGTTTGAATAGCTGATCTGGAGGTTCAAACTGACCTTATGGTTCAGTGCTCATCCCACAGTACCATACCAGGACTCCAAATTAATATATTAGCATCAATTAGCACATGAGTCATCTACTTGAAAGCATTTTTCTCCCAAGGAAGCACTGGTACTTTCAAACTGCTGACCTTGAGATTAGTAATCTGACTCAAAAACTCTGCTACCAGAGCTCTTAGTAGGAGCAATTAGTGTCCAATAAATTGAACTGAATTATTACTTCCCATGTAATACAGTGATGATATCACTGCAAACGATACAGTGATTAGGAAAGAATATTCATCTGCTAAGAATGGAGCATTTTAAAACTGTAATCATCTGGAATAATTTCTTTTATTTTGTCTAATCCTTGCATAAAGCTTCACTGAAATCTTGTGGCAACTACAGTCCTGTAAGCAAAAGTCTAGAAGACAGATTGTGTTAGAAAAAGCCAATCTAGATGTGAAACTCATATAATTTGAATATAACAAAATTCATAGGTATACTTTGAATCTGTATTCTGAAACTATTTTTATAAGACATTCATTTTTTATTGTTATCTAAATGACAAAATATTGTAATTCAGATAAACTATTGAGGCATTCTTAAATATAAGCTTAATTGCCCTTGTAACCAAATTTTTGATGGTTTAATGAGCCTACCATATTAGGAAAAATGGAAGTATATTGAACTGTCAGAGGGCTGAAAACATACTTTAACTTTATGTGGTTTGTTTTGCTTCATTATTTCATCTTCTTCCTAAGGTCTGAATATCCACATTATTAAGTAAGAAGCTTGGTGTGGCACTGTAGGAAAAGCACTGTAGGATAGATGCTCCAGTTGCACCTCAAAAACCTATATAGCAGGGATGGGGAACCTTTTGTATGCCAGAGGCCATTTGGATAGTATGACATCATTTGAAGACCATACAAAATTAGCAACTTAACAATTAGCCTTCTATATTTAAACATTTCAAACATTTAAGTAACTCACACCTAATGTGATCGCTGGAGTTCTGGTGTGCTGCTGTGGGATAAATCATTGGACCTTGAGGTTGGTAGTTCAAACTCTCCAGCCACTCCTTGGAAACCCTATGCAGGATCGCTATAAATCGGAACTGAATTGATGGCACTTAACAGCAAAAAAATGTTCCCCATTCCTGCTACACAGGGTCTCTATGAGTCAGAACTGACTCAACAGCACTTAACAATAACTGTAATAGATGATGACAGGAAACAAGGATCTTTCCCCAGAGCTGGTGATTTGAATTTGGAATTCAGCCTCCTAAACTGTGAGAGAATAAATTTCTGTGTGTTAAAGTCAAATTTAGATTTATTCCTTCATGAAGAGACTAACGAATGAAAGCTATTCATGTTGGCTACTGATCAAATAAGTTGACATTATTTCTACATAATAGTAAAGCTTAGGAAAAAAGTATATTTGTATGCAGCTAAATTGAACAATAATTCTAAGAGATAATTTGTTATGACAGTGATTATGTTTTGAATTTGTTAGCATGAGCATAATTGCTAAGTTCCTTGGTAATGTAAAACCTTGGACTAAAATTAAATTGAATTAATTAACGGACAGCCTTTCCACACTTAGATATTGTTTAATTAAACTTGAATATCAAAACAATAATTGCTAAGCATATATTTAAGTCTTGGTTTTTTATATGCTTAGAATAGCTATTTTTTAGAATAATATTAATGAATATATATATCACTTTTGTCCATTTGAACAGATGTAAGAAGTTGATATGTACAACAGTGCATGTCAATAAGCTTTGAAAGTATGCTAACATGAATGTTATAGTGCAGTGTTTCATCTAGCCAGGTCTTTGTAACTTCTACCAAATGAAATTTCCTGATGGGTCTGGGTAAGAGAAGGTAGGGGAAGAAGCTAATAAGAGTATGTGGTTTAGTTATGAGTGATTAAATAGGGCTAATTGTGCTTATAGAATCTTGTACCTCTAACAAAGGCTACGTCAGTTTTGCTCTATTGCTGGGTATAAAATGTGTCATCTTGGTGAATTAAGGGTGCTGTGTGCACCCTTGCCTGACTAAGCAAGCTCACCTCCATTGCCTTCTGGTTCTTGGGACATGGACCAGCAACCTGACCTGAGTTGCCAACTTCCATAGCCTTGTGATTCAGTAGTCAAACTCTTTGTGAGTGAGGAGACTCCTCCAGACTGACATTTGAACTGTGGATTTGGGACGTGCCAGCCTCCACAACTTTGTGAGTCATTTTCTTGATGGCGCACATGTTCTATGAGACATTGAAGCAATTACAGAACTCTGGGATGTGAAGAATACTGAGGGGAGGTGTAGTGGTTGACATCAGCAGTTCAAATCCACTAGCTGCTGTCCGAAATCCTATATAGGGTCAGCAAAACCAAAAACATGATACATTAGAGAAGTCAGACATTTGGGATGTCTTTAACTTCCATTACATAGGAACCATCCTTGTGTTGTTCTTTCTAAAAGAAATTATTATTGCAGTTGGTGTTAGAATGTTGGGGTTCGATGCAATGACCCTGATTAACTGAGATATCTAACTTGAGAGAAAAGGGAATACATTGGAGAATCAGAAACCTTTAGTTTCAGGGTGAGATAAAAATTTTATAAATCCACGTATTCAAGCAGCTGTTATGTTGCAGTTACTTACCCAAGGCTAAAGCTATTTATTAATTCCTGATAAATTAGCTAGTTGAATATGTATATAAATACAGAGGGATAAGGAAAGGGGAAAACATACAATTCATTAGTTTCTGCTATCAGTAATAGCTATAATGCCAAGGGGAAAAAATGTAAGAACTGATTGTAGCACTGAACCAAACCAGATCCAGTTCAGTTTGAACAATGACTGCTTGTCTCAGACTCTACTCGGAAAGGAAAAATTGGGTTAGAAAATCCAAAAGTACCCCTATGACTGCTGGTCACAAAGAAGGTAGTGTGGGAGGGGAACAAGCGGAACCAATAAACTACTAAAAGCAGGAGGTAGAATGTAAAGGAGCTGCTTCCATTTGTAAAGTGGTATCTTCAGTTTCCTGAGGAACCATTACTAAAGTAGGTTGTGAGTGTGGCTAATTTAGGGACAGTAACTTAACTTTTGGATGCTGCAGAATGGAAGAGTATGCTTGGGTTGAAGCAAAACCCATAGCTCGCTATAGATCAACCATGAATGGTAAGGCTAGATTCATTTACATGGAAAGTTAATTCAAAAAGGGTATCTAGTTCAGCAGACTGGATCAAATTTGCAGTAGGATTCGTTAATCCTGAGAACAGAAATAGCTTCTTTCCCTCTCTAAATACTCAGTTGAACATTCCAAAGAAAGTAGCTAATGTGCTATGTATGAAAGTGATGTTGGAATGACTTCATGATGATCATGCTATATATCCAGTGAGTATGCCCATCTCACAGGTTTGATAATCAAGGAACCCCCTTAAACATAGGAGCCACTGCAAAATAAAGCAACAATCTGAGAAGCTGTGTCAGATTTGTTGGCAGAGCTTCCCAACATGTGTTTACATATGCAAGAAACATAAGAGTAATTCACAGATGAATGGGAAGAGGCAATTGGCAAATAACTTACCCCAGCAGAAGAGATATTTTTAGGTGGATACAGAGCTCTGGTAGCATAGTGGTTATGAATCGGGCTGCTAATCTCACAGTCAACAGTTCAAAACTACCAACTGTTCTGTGGGAGAAAGATGAGGCTTTCTGCTCCCATAAAAATTTACAGCTTTGGAAACCCTGTACAGGGTCACTATGAGTTGGAACTGACTCCAAAGCACATAACAACAACAACACAGAGAAATGGGATGAAGATAGCAGACATTGATAGAGTAGGTACAAAGATTCTACAAGAGGTTGGGTAGACAAAATTGAACTTCTCTGTTCCCCAATGTTAAGGAAGCCTAGACAAGTTAATTCTATTCACCCCACCCAGGAAGAATTTAATGATGGGAATTCCCAGCTAGGGCCATTTGAAGCAGAGACTCAGCTAGTTGATCAAGATAAAGACTGACAATGGGATGAAGATTTTCTGGCTCAGTTCACAGTCAGGGATCAAAGGCCATATGCACATGTTTAAGTAAAATGTCCTACAGGTGGGGAGGAGACTTTCTTGCAGCTGCTGTATGCAGGAACCCAGGGTACTGTAATCCCCAAACCTGTCAGTAGAATACTAAAGGGGCCTATGGTAGGAGTCTGGGCTATGGGAATGCAACAGTTGATGGGACTAAAGTGAAAGTTTAGATGAGAAGTGGAAAATTTAAACAGATCTTTCAGTATTTTTGTGTCAGGATTATTTAAATTCACCAGTTTAGTGTCACAGTGTAGTTAAAAGAGACTTGTACTTGGTGCTACTAATATCATCAATGTGATGATACATGAAATTGAGGATACGTTAATCAAATACAGACAAGCATACTAATGTAGATTTGAAAATAATGGTAGTCCACAGGATCAACCAAGGTTGGTTAATAAATCCAGCAAAAATTCAGGGCCCTGCCTAAACGGTGAATTTCTTGTGAGTAATTTGGGCCAGGGTCACCTGTGACATTCTGCAGGCACACATGAATAAGTTTGTCACTTCCTTCACCCAGGACTATTTGGACTTGGGAAGATGCTCCCTTCAGGTATGCACCAGAGCTCACCTTTGTGCTCAGTTTTCAGCCAAGCAGTAGACAGGT
The DNA here is from genome assembly GCF_000296735.1 of Chrysochloris asiatica. NCBI lineage: Eukaryota > Metazoa > Chordata > Mammalia > Afrosoricida > Chrysochloridae > Chrysochloris > Chrysochloris asiatica. The sequence continues at coordinate 7,372,070 of NW_006408617.1, forward strand.
ATATAGGGGGCACAACAACACTGATAAGGTATGCCACCATGTAATAGTCAATCATTCAAGATCAAAAGGCCAACATTTACCTAAGGATAAGGTTGAGAAAGGATGGGAAAGAGAGTGGAATGGAGATGGAAACCTCACAGAGAAAGTGAGATGACTGTTGTTCCATGGATGAGATTGCAATGATTGAGATTAAACAAAGTGTATGATTTGTTGAATGTAAAACTTTTTTTATGTTTTATTGTGAATTATGGGATAGTTTACATAGGAGAACATTAGCTTTATATTCATCCTATCGTATATCGTTTCATTGCCATGGTTACAATCCCCTCCATGAATCATCAACCAACCAAAGGGTATACTCTGCAAACCTGCCCATTGGTCATCAGCACACAGCCCCTCTCCCATCTTCCCATGCCATCTGTCATCGTCTCTGCCTCCATCTCTGTCATCACTATTTCTCTGGGTAGAGTCCCGCACTCCGCTCTTCTCCCTTGATGGTTCCAGGGACCTCCGCTCCTACACTGCAAACTCAATCACTCCCCTTCTTTTGCTATAAAATGTCTACCTTTACATTTCCAACCCTCACAGGCAGTCCTGATAATAATTATTCACTATTGTACCACATGAGTGCTATCCCCATCTCCTTTCATCAGC
>NW_006408617.1:7376168-7377711 GCF_000296735.1 Chrysochloris asiatica
CACTAGGAAGGTACGCTTACCATGGAATGGGCAACCATTCAAGATCAAAAGGGCAGCATTTACCTAAGGACAAAATTAGAAGTGTTGGGAAGGAAGGTGAAATGGAAATAAGAATCACAAGGAAGAAATGGGATAACTGATTGCCATCAATGAAATTAAACTGAGTGTATGATTTGTTGAACGTAAAACTGATGATCTTCTCTGTAAAATTTCACTCAATTCACAATGAAAAGTCAAAAAATGAGACGAGTGGTTGAGGTAGTCCCTAACCTTTTGTACCTATGTAATCCTATGCAACATGAATGGGAGTTGACTGAGAGGGAAGCACTTGCTACCAGCAATCTGAGCCGGCACAGCAGCTGAACCTGATGTCCCTTCCCAAGGTAGAAAAGTTTGGGTGAAAATAAATGACAAATAGAGGAAAGGAGAAATAATAGTTGAAGATAAAGCAATGAAAAAAATGGGGTTTGCAGGAGGGGAAGTCTAACATTGTGCTTGTACTTCAGGAGAGACTCGCAGTGAGGGAACGATATTGTCTTAGTAATTTAGTCTTTCTGGGGCCAGAAAGGGTGAAGATGAGACAAACATTTAAAGAACCTGACCAGACCAGACAGACACCAACAGCAGATGTGAACAACTGGCACCTAAGTCACCTCATCCTTAGTACTCTATGCCATCCAGAAGGACTAGCTGTTAATGACTCTTATGGATTGGGAGGGGAAAGTTAATCTTTCGGGTATGAAAGGGACAGTAGCTAGAAGAGCCAGGGGTTGCCTGCGGTGCAGTGAATTATTTAATATGTCTCTTCTAACCTTGCCTTTGTTGTTGTTGTTAAATGCCATTGAGTCAATTCCGAGTCATAGAGACACTATGTACGGTTTCCATGGAGTGGCTAGTGAGTTTGAGCTTCCAATCTTACAGTTCAAACCGACTGTGCAGTTCAACATATTATCCTACAGCACCACACCAGGACTTGCCTTTGTAACTTCCACAAGACTACATTTTATTGATGGGTCTGGGTAGGAGAAGGTGGGCGATGATGCTGATAGGATTATTTAATTCAGTTGTGAATGATTGTTAACAAGGTTAGTTATTGTAATAGCTTGGAAATTGAACACAGGGCTTGATCAATTCTGCCATACTGTTGTTAAGTGCTGTTGAGTTGTTTCTGACTAATAGCAACCCTGTATAGGGTTTCCTAGGAGCAGCTGGTGGGTTGGAACTGCCAACCTTGTGATTTGCAGTCGAGTACTGATCCTATAGTGCCACAACAGGAGTCCTCTGCCATACTACCAGCTATAAAATGAGACATCTTCGTAATGTGAGTGGGCTTTGTGCTCCTGTGCTTGACTAACAAAGCTTGTCTTCATGTGGCCTCTAGGTCTTGAGACTTCAGCCAGCAGCCTAACCTGATCTGCTAACTTCTACAACCATGTGAGTCCATTCATGAGTGAGGAGAATCATCCAGAATGGTATTTGAATTGGGGCTTTGGAACTCATCAGCATCTACATCTATGAGAGCCATTTCCTTTGTTGTTGTTGT
>NW_006408617.1:7379861-7383171 GCF_000296735.1 Chrysochloris asiatica
TTTTTTTTTTTAACATTTATTTGCCTGTGAATGTGCTATTGTTTGTTAAAATCATGTGGTTTGGGTTAAGTTTATTTTAAAATATTTTGTTGTACTTTGGTTAAATAAGCAGCAGAATATTTTTTCTTATTCATCCATGATGTAATACTCTTAATAAAATGACCAAACTTCTCTAATAATGCTTTGTTTTTGACTTCCAAGTTTGAATCCTAAATAGTTTGAGGGGAGAGGGAGGCATTTTTTCCAACTATATTTATTTCTTACTGATGTCATGCTGTGGAATCAGAACTGGATTGGGAACTGCAAGCTTGGCAGTTCAAACCCACGAGCTGCTCCTTGGAAATCCTATATAGGGTTGATGTGAGTCAGATGCACTTAATAACACCAACAACATATCTCTTACACCTAAAGACTGTCTTTGGGATTTCCAAAAGACCTCCTAAAAATCATAAAGATTTGTTGTTTCACATTATATAGACTAGGATGCTAGAAATATTAATGTTTTACTTATCTGTTCATTTTAATTAATTGTTGTTGTTAAGTACTGTTGAGTCGGGTTTTCTGCTGTAATGCACCATAAAAAATAAGATTCTCTCTTGCCATCCAGTGAAAAGAAAAACTCCTCACTTACATCTTACTATCCTTAATCTCTTGCTTTTTTCCCACAATACTTCTGGCATACTTACATGCTGTTTATTTAGCTGTTTTTATTCCTGTATCCTTCACACTAGATTTTAAACTGAATCAATGTGATGTGTTCATCTGCTTTCTTCATTGCTCTACTGAGAATAGTTTCTGGCACTTACTAGATACTCAGTAACTATTTCAGAATGAAAGAAAAAAAATTAATGGAAATTCAAAATTGATCTAATCATTTGGGAGCTAAACTCTTTTGTATCTTGAATTGATTCAAGGAAGAAAATAACTGTGAAAAAAGTAATACACACAGTTCCCAGGGTATGAAAGAGATCCGTTCCTTACTGTGTCTTTAAAATTTGTAGGAAAGTTGGAATAGTGTATATGGTTCTTATTAAGCCTTACTTTAGTGCAAGAAAAGACTGAGGCTTTTTCAGTGATTTAAAAGATGCACACACTGCAAGTAAAGGTGATTATGGTAAAGAATGTATAGCAAGTAGTATTTGGTTCTATTGGTTCAAAATTAGGGCTAATTTACACAGCATTTAAAGGGCAAATAGGAGTTGTCCTTAAGTAGCTTGGGGATATAGCTCAGGGACTGCATGCTGTGCTATTTTCTTTTCACCTTATTTGTATCTCAAAGTAGAGCAAGCTTCCACAATACAAATCATCTCTTCCTCTCATTGGTACTTCAGAGGATTGCTCTTCTCTTGAAGTCAATTACTAATTGACACTTCTAGGAAACATTTCTTCCCCACCTCCTCCTTTCTTTATACTCACTGCCTTCTCTTTGTTGCTTTGTGAGTTGCTTCTCTTTGCTCTGATGTGAGTCAAAATACAGCACTCATACAGCACAGCCCCATTCTACTCTCAAAGAGAGGACAAAATTAAATACTTCCATTACTCAATCTCATCATCACCACCCCCTGGGAATTCTGTGAGGGAATCGGAATGTGAATGAACTCTGGGAAAGAGTTCATACAAAACAAAGGCACTTTTCTTTCTTTCTTGTCTTCGTGTATATGTGTTGTGTTTAAGCATACAAGATCTCATGTGAAAAAGCTAACCCTTTCCCTTTGTATCAGGACTGGATTCGAATATAAAAGTAAGTCACCGAAAGAAGGCCACTATTTTTAATCCACATTGTAAATACATGTTGAAGAGGAACCTAGGGTGACCAGAGGTGACCACAGGTGACCAGAGCTAACCCTTTCCTTTGTATCAGGACTGGATTCGAATATAAAAGTAAGTCACTGAAAGAAGGCCACAATTTATATCCACATTGTAAATACATGTTGAAGAGGAACCTAGGGTGACCAGAGGTGGTTGTTGAAGTTAAGTGTCACCATAAAGTTGGTTCCGACCCATAGCTATCCTGTAAAAGGTTTCCAAGGAGCAGCTGGTAAACTTGAACCACCAAACTTGCAGTTTAAATAGCTTTGCAGTCTGGCGCATTAACCCACAGTGCCACACCAGAACCAGATAGACACCAATAAACATTTAAACCTCTGCTAATAGGATGCGGTTATTGTTGTTAAATGCCTTGAGTCAGTTCTGACTCATAGTGAGTCTGTATAGGGTTTTCAAGGCTGTAATTCTTTACAGGAACAGAAAGTCTCATCTTTCTCCCATGGTGTGGCTGGTAGGTTCAAATGCAGAGCTTGTGGGTAGCAGTTCAGAGCTTTTCCTACAGAGCCACCATGCTCCCTGCCCATAGAATGAGCGTTGTTGTTGTTGAGTTCTGTTGGTTCCCACATGTAGTGACCCTGAATAGGGTTTCCAAGGATCAGCTTGTGGAATTGAACTGCCGACCTTGGGTTTCAAACTGACCTTGCGGTTCAGCTCATTATCCTGCAGCACCACACCAGGACACACCTTAGTGTTCAGCACTTAGCTATTCTAAAACTCCCAGTGAGATGGATTGGCAAAGTGGCAGCATCAATGGGTTCAAGCATGGCAACAATTGTGAGGTTGGCCAAGGACCAGTCAGTGTTTTGTTCTGTTGTACATAGGGTCGCTATGAGTCAGTATCGACTTGATGGCACCTAATAACAACAACAAGATATCTATTCAACCCAAGCATAATTCTATGCATTAATCAAGAAAATTTGTTGTTGTTAAGTGCCATAGAGTTGTTTCCAACTCATAGCCACCTAATGCACAACATAACGAAAAACCACCAGGTCTTGTACCGACTTCACTATTGTTACATTTGAGTCCACTGTTGCTTCTTTTTTGCTGTGATCCATCTTGTTGAGATCTTCCTTTTTTATCGCTGACCTTCCACTTTGCCAAGCATGATGCCCTTCTCCAGGGATTGGCCGCTCCTGAAAACATGTCCAGAATATGTAAGGTAACCTTGTGTCTCTGGACAAAAGAAATATTTTATTAAAAATTTTCCCTGAGGTTATTTAAAACATAAAGATATGAAAGTGTGACAGTGAAATGGAAGATGATATATTAGTCTTTTGTAGTCATTGCTTATTCTTTTTGTAAAGAAAATTCTTAGTAAATTTATAATACCTATATCTTATGAGCAATATGCTGATAAAATAAGTCACATAAAATAGAATGATTAATTATTAATAACTATTAAGGAAATGTGTCATTGCTCATAATTAGGAAAGAATACACAAATACTAAATCAGTGAATACTGAAACAGATGTTGTTGTT
>NW_006408617.1:7384166-7385898 GCF_000296735.1 Chrysochloris asiatica
GACCCAAGCCATGGTATTTTCAATAACCTCATATGCATGTGAAAGCTGGACAGTGAATAAGGAAGACCATAGAAGAATTGATGCTTTTGGGTTATGGTGTTGGAGGAGAATATTGAAAGTGCCATGGGCTGCCAAAAGAACCATTTTGGAAGAAGTGCAGCCAGAGTGCTCCTTAGTGGCCAAGAGGGTTGAACTTCGTCTCTCATACTGTGGGCATATTTTCAGGAGGGAGCAGTCGCTGGAGAAGGATATCATGGTTGGTAAGGTGGAGGGTCAGAGGAAAAGAGGAAGACCCTAAATGAGATAGATTGGCCAAGTGGCAGCATTGATGGACTCAAGCGTGGTAACAATAGTGAGGATGGGCCAGGATCAGGCAGTGTTTCGTTCTGCTGTGCATAAGGTTGCTATGAGTCAGTACCGACTCGATGGCACCTAACAACAACAATTATTTAATATAATTGATTTGGCTGTCATCTCCAGTCTTTTGACTAACATATCTGGTAATTTAAATGTTTAGGTATTGTCATTTTTAGTCCTAAAACATCATTTAAGTTCTTTTTTTCTATATTTACCCTATGTTGATATTACTAATATTCATTATGAACATTCCTGTGTGTGCATTCTTTGTGTAGTTATAACTCCTCTAAAATCCTTTTTGTTAATTCAGATATTTCATCTTCATTAATTGCCTTTTTCTCTGAATGTAAGTAACTATTTTCCTTTCTTCTTTCTGTTTTCTTTGTGTGTGTATTTTTGTCTTTGACATCTTGAAAGATACACTATAGATGCTCTGTACTGAAGAGTGACAATTTTTAAAAAATTTGTTTAACAGGCAGCTAGTTTTGCTGGACTCAAACTCTAGACTATGGCTCTCTTGCAGTGGATGCTAGCTGAGATTTATGTTTAACATTTAGCTCTTGCATTGTTGTTAGTGCCATCAATTCGGTTCTGATTCACAGCAACCCTGTATAGGGTTTCTGAGAACCAGCTGGTGAGTTTGATCCACCGACCTTGCAATCCAATACTTCTACAGTGCTTGAAATTGAATCCAAACATGCAAAGTGAAAGGGGTAACTCATAAAGTTAGAAAGAGTTTACATATAGATTTAGGGACCCCTGTTTCTCATTCACTTCTCAGGTTTTCCACTCATTTCCAAGCTGCTAAGATCTCCCCAGTTTTTTTCTTTGGTATTTTATCATTATTATCTGTGAGACAGTTATATTAATTAAATTATAACAAATTTAATATCAGGTGTCACAACAAACTTTTGTAATTATTCAATGTACAGACTGAATTTCTTAGCCTAAAAGTTTGATTTATATCCTGTTTATATAAGAATCACTGTATACTAGACCAACAAGTATATATATATTTAAAATCAGTTAATGTGCTAATTAGCTAGCGAACAAATTAATTATAAAATTTATGAGACTATATTTCAGGGTACACACAAAATATCCAGGCGACTTATATCTGATATATTTAGGTGGCTTGTAACTAATTTATTCATGTGACTTGTAAATGATGGTTGTTGTTAAACGATGTGGAATCAGTTCTGACTCACAGTGACACTATATAAGGTTTCTGAGGAACAGCTGGTGGGTTTGAACTTCTGACCTTGAAGTTAGCAGCCTAGTGCTTATTCTACAGTGCCACCCCAGGATTCCAGTAACTGATTAGTTGAACTAAAATATTTAAAACTGACTATACAAGGAGTCCTGGTGTGGCACT
>NW_006408617.1:7387498-7388615 GCF_000296735.1 Chrysochloris asiatica
TTACTGAGAGAACTTGTCTGTAGCTATGTACTAATTGCAGATACATGTTTAAACATGTTCTATTTAGTGTACTGCCCAACATTCATCTGTCAGTTTGTTGTACTGTGATGGCTTGTGTATTGCTGTCATGCTGGAAGCTATGCCACTGGTATTTTAAATACCAACAGGGATATCTATAGTGGACAGATTTTAGAGGTTGGAAGACAATCAGTGTATGACTCGGGAAGAGTTGCCTGAGCAAAGTAGAGTTGACTAATGATGTGAATGGGGCAAAGCAAAAATTTGCTGAAGAAGTACAATTCAAAATGAAAAGAATCAACTGAAAGCATCTATTAACAATCGTATCATGGAATGTGTGAAGAATGTATGTAGGAAATTGGAAATCATCAAAAATGAAGTGGAATGTCTAGACATGAGTGAGCTGAAAGGGACTGATATTAGCTATTTTGAATCAGACAGTCATATGGTTTATTACTCCAGGAAGTCAAATTGAAGAGGAATGGTGTAGTGTTCATTGTCAAAGAGAACATTTAAAGATATGTCTTGAAGTTCAATGCTGTCTGTGACAGGATGCTATCTATGCATACAAGGAAGGCCATTATTACAACTACTAAATCAAATTTACATACCAACCACTAGAGCCAGTGTGACACTTAAGGTCTTATGTCAACTTAACTGGGCCAGGATTTCAGGGGTTTACCAATTAAGGTGTAATTATCACTGTCATGTTGAAATCTAATATGATACAGTCACCCCATGATGTAATCTATGTAAGTAGCCTTCATATAATGTTATTTCACCACACTTTCCTTTACCAATTTTTCAAACATTAGCTGACCATACTCTCTTTGTATTTTTCAAACAATACTTGCTATACTCCTGTTTCATTTATTTATTAGTCATATTTATGTAGATGACACAGTCCTGACCACTTTAGCTTTTTCATTAGACTTCATAATGAGTAATTCTAGCCCTTGACCTTCCCTTTTCTTTATCAGAAAATTTTGGCTACTCTTTTGATACTGAAGGAGGAAGTCCAAGGTGCGTTGAATGAATTGGCAAAGAACAAGGCACCAGGAATTGATGGAATAAAAATTGAAATCTTTCAAGAAAGTGA
>NW_006408617.1:7389625-7408277 GCF_000296735.1 Chrysochloris asiatica
GAATAAGGAAGACCATAGAAGAATTGATGCTTTTGAGTTATGGTGTTGGAGGAGAATATTGAAAGTGCCATGAGCTGCCAAAAGAACCAATAGATCCATTTTGGAAGAAGTACTGCCAGAGTGCCCCTTGGAGGCCAAGAGGGCCAAACTTCGTCTCTCATACTTTGGACATATTGTCTGGAGGGACCAGTTCCTGGAGAAGGATATCATGTTTGTTAAGGTGGAGGGGTCAGAGAAAAACAGGAAGACCTCCAACAAGATGGATTGGCCAAGTGGCAACATCGATGGACTCAAGCGTGGCAACAGTAGTGAGATTGGCCCAAGATTGGGCAGTGTTTCGTTCTGCTGTACATAATGTCGTTATGATTCGGTACCGACTCAATGGCACCTAACAACAATAACATGTCTTTTATATTTTTATATTAATTATAAGATTCACTTTTAAATTTATACCAAAAAAAATACCTGCTGAGATTTGATTGGTATTGTGTTGAATTTCTGAATCAATTTGATGAGAATTAACATCTTATTAATATTTATAGTTTTCATCCATGGACAGGCTATATGTTTTTATTTATTAGATTGTCTTTCATTTTTTTCAGAAATGTTTTATATTTTTCAATGTATAGCCTTGTACATCTTTTGTCAAATTTATTCCTGTGCTTAATATTTTTGGTGATATTATAAATAATATTGATTTTATCATTTCACTTTTTTTTTGTTTGTACATAATACATGAAAATGTAATTGACTTTTGTGTGTTGGTGTTGTCTCCTCAAACCTTACTAAATTCACTTTAGCTCTAGTAACTTTCTTATAGATCCCATAAGAATTTCTACAGAGATAATGAAATAATTGCAAATGTAAACAGTTTTACTTCTTAACATAATCTGGATGCTTTTCTTTCTTTCTTTTACTTCTTGTTTATTATTATTATTTTTCTTATTGAACTAGCAGTCTATTTCACTTTAACTGGAGAGATCCAACTATATTTCTATGAATATTAAGCATGGTTATGAATCCATACAGGGTTCCAAGGAAAACAAAAATCACAGAATAAATATGGCACATCTTCTAAGAATATTAAAATTGGTGGGGCAATATTTGAATTGTTATTTTAAAAAATGTTTGTAACTTCCATATATGCTTTAACCAACATTGATTTTCTATGTCAATCAATGTTGTAAATAACAAGATTGTTTACTTTTTAAACATACTCAGAATTGGATTATTTTCCCTCTCCTTAGCATTGCTCATACTCATCTCCTATTTAGACTACTGATTGGCCCCCTAAATGGTTTCTCTGGTTTTGTTATTTACCAATTTTCCAATGACAAATGAATCCATAATAGCAATAATTAAATATTATATGCTATATAAAATCTTAAATTACTATATACTCAGCTGCTCCTTGTATATTGGTTTTATTATTATGAAACTACAAATAACACTAAATACTGATTCTTTTCCCTTGATGTAATTCAGAACAATAACTGCATGAAAAAATTGTATTTGTAAGAACATTGAAAACTTTTGTGATGTATGAAAGAAAATCTCAAAAATTATTTGCATTTGAAAAATATAAATTCTTGACTAGAATCAATACATTATAAGGCAAAAATGAACAGAGAAATGTTTTATTGTGAACTTAGTGAAGGTTTACAGAGCTGACCATTAGTTTCACAAAGAAAAACTCCTACACTTTGCTTCATCTCAATGATTGCAATCCCCTCCATGTAATGGCAGTTATCCTACTTCCTCTCTGTGGTTTTTATTTCTATTCCACCTTCCTTCCCAACTCTTCTGAACTTTATCCTTAGGTAAATGTTGCCTTTGTGATCTTGAATGGCTTATTATTCCAAAGAAAATATATCATACCAGTTTTGTACCCCCTATATACATACATATCTATTAGTTTGGCTGAAAATTCAGACATGAGGATGAGTTCTGTTCCAGACCTGAGTACTGGAGGACCACAGTATCAGATTCCTTCAGTCTCTTTCTGACCAGTAAGACCAATATTTTTTAGAATTTTGAGTTTTGTCCCACATTTTTTCCCATTCTATGCAAGTCCTTCTAATATAATCCCCTTCAGAGCAGTGGGTAATGGTAGCTGGCACCATCTACTTCTTCTGTTCTCATGGTCATGGACACTGATGTTTAAATGTTCCATTAGTCCATTGGACTAATTGATTCCAAGTGTCTTCAATTTTCTTTGTTCTTCTTTCCTCCACATAGGGAGAGACCAATAGTTGTACCCTAGATGGCCACTCATGAGCTTTTAAGATCCCAGTTGCTACTCACAAAAGTAGGATGTAGAACAATTTTTTTGTGGATTGTGTTATGCCGATTGACCATGGTGTCCTCTGAGACTCTGATCCTGAGTTCTCAGGCCCAGCAACTTGTTGCCTCCAAGTGTTTGTTAATGTCTAAAAAGTTTTTGTCATTTTGTCTACCACATTCATAGCTGGCAAACACATGAAATCTTGCTTAAAGTTTCCTTCAAACTCAGTTTCAAGAACTATCACAAAGATTGAAAAAGTCCAAAGTTCTATCTTCACATAAAAAGAAAATATTTAATAAATCCCTGTTCTGATATTATAGTCAAACTCTTTAAAGGAAAAACATTTACACCAACTAAAATAGTTTCCTTAATAAAATACTGACATGCCACTATTTTGGTATGTGTTGTTATTACGTGCTGAAGAGTCCATTTTTGACCTGTAGTGATTGCATGTATTATTGTTGTTGTTGTTTTTAAGTGCCACAGAGTCGGATTCCGTTCCTTAGCTACCATGTATAGGGGTTCCAAGGAGCAGCTGGTGAGCTTGAACAGCCGATCTTGCAGTTCAAACCAACTTTGCAGTCCAGCGCATCCACCCACAGTGCCACATGTTGTTTGCATGTAGACTTACAGTCAACTCTGAATCAAAGTCAGGAAGGCACTCTATGCCACTATCCTTTAAACATTAAACATTGAATTTTTTACTAATAATGTTATTTTAATTAAAGTGTATATAATCTATAATAATGTTTCATATCACAAACAATGAAGCTAACTTCTTCCATATTAAACCTACCCATAAACAAACAAATGAAAGTAAAACAGATTTTTAAAAAAACCTGGTTCTGTCCTTTATATGTATTATTTTTTGTTTGAATTTTTTCTCAACCCTCACTCAAAATTTTATCTTTATTTCTCTGTTTACATCTCTATGTGTACTCCTTAACTGAACAGTAGCTAGAATAATATTTTGCATTTTAATATATAACAAACACTTTATTTTTAAATCCTCAAACCATTCCGATTCCTGTGGTATACAGATTTGATGTATGATGAAGCAAATAAAGATCTGTTTCAGAATGAACAATATATCAATATCCTCATGACAGATTAATTCAAATTAATACAAAAGTACATAGGTGAGTGGAAAAGTCACTGTTTTGATTGGAACTTGCTCTCTGCATCATAAGTATAAATCCAAAATTCATACATCGTTATGTTTTTTTCCATAAAATCTTCATTAGCTTCGATCTTCCTTAAAAGACTAGTGAAAAGATCAGCTATTTGAGCTAGCAGATCTTTGCACAATGGTTTGGCACTCATGGGGCCAAAAGCTTGCTGAAGCCAAAATATTCACTTGCAAGTGAAAATGTTCACCTATTTGAGATCCCAATTACGGTGGCTATTGCAACAATGGTAGTACTACATTCTTCTACGGTTTCTATACTTCAGTCATAATTTCTTTATTCATTGAGGTTGATTGTCTTCCCTCTATTGGCTCATCTGTGACGTCTCCTCAACCTTCCTCAAATTGCTTTAGCCATCTAAAAAAACTGCTGTTTTATGTGGGAGAGCATGCCTTGTTACAAAGCTTCAATGATTTGGAAAGATGTTCACTTGAGTTTTGTTGAAAAATTTGGCCTCAAAATAGATTTTTCCATGGTATAAAAAGTGTACTTTTGGTTAAGGTACCCTAACAAGACTAAGACAAGTAAATTTTTGAGAGAAATTTTCAGTAGCCATCTACTGATTGCAAAGACATTTAAAAATACATTTTGTTTGGAATAAATCCGTGTCTGTATGAATTGAAACTCTAGTAGCAATGCTTTTTGATGTATCCTTGTACATTATGACATATTGGTTTCCCAAGAGTAGTCAATATTCTTATAAATAGGAACCTCCACATACAGTATGGATAACATTCAGAACTCTGTGAACTCTCAAATTTAAGTGACATATAAATACAACACATAACAATACTTGTGGTAAGGCAAACAGAATCCTATTATTTTTTATAAAAAGACTTTTTTTAGGAGACACCAACATAAGTGGAAAAAAGATATTAGAAATTATCTTTAGCTGCAGTGATAATTTTTTTTTTCTTTTACATTTGCAGATCCAAGAGTCTAAAGTTCAATTTCCATTAGAAAGAAAACTTTGCATATAAACTTCACTGGGTTTAATTCTCCAAACAAGCCAGTCTAACACAGAAGAAAAACCACAAAACAAGATTAACATAATTTAAAACACCTACTCTGTGATCACCCAAATCATTAAGAGGAAAAAAGAGATAAATGCTTGCATATATACAACTATGATACTTAGAAAATTGCTCCCACTCTGTCATTTGGATGTCTTCAGAAACAATTAATATAAATCTGGCTTAAATAATAAAACTGATGTTCACTGTTGGCTAAAATAACTAACAATAAACCCACTTCTCTTAGTATTACTGCCAGGGATTCTTTTAGTTCTACTTTTATCTCTGTGTTGGCTACATCCTTAGGTTTTGTTTATTGTTGTTGAGAATATATACTACAAAACAGTTTCTACATATACCATTTAGTGACGTTTATTACGTTCTTCAAGTTATTTAACCATTTTCATCTTCCTTTTCTGAGCTGTTTGTCCCTCATTAACATAAATACAAGCCATCTAAGATTCCTTCCTCTCTAATCTCTCAAATTGTTATTGATTTGATCCCATATCAATAGTCCATAAAAGGGCAAAATGTTTAAGGTAGACTTTTTTTTTTTTTTAATGTTGAATGAAATTATCACTTGTTTTTAGGAAGACTTCATGGAATATATTAGGTTTTTAACATGGCATTATTTGCCCCAGCATCTAATATCAGCCAGTTCATGGCAATAATAGAGATGGAAAAAGGATCTTTTAAATAATTTCTTCCAGTAGATAGGGGAATCATTGTGCCATGGATTTCCAGAAAATATTTCCTTGTGTCCAGTTGGTCCAAACTGTGTCATGTGTCCATTCTTAAGCTAATAATTGATAAGGGAGGGTTGGGTTGTTACTAGCTTAATAAGGTGAAGTCCAGCAGTTGAAGGTAAGGTCAGTTTCTCCTCACACAGTAGCAATACATGGGGAAAAGGTAGATAGATATAAAAAGTAAGAATTGTGCTGCAGATGAAATTAAAGGGAGGAGTGGATACTAGGCAGTCATTTTTCTTACAGACTGTACTTTACTCAGGTTCAAGTGTATTAATATGTCAGAAGCCCATCTTTTCGTGTATGTGAAATTTAGAATATTAAACAAATGTTCAAGGTGAACGTTGCATTATATACATAGATCTCAGACAATCAAACAATGCTTTTAGTATCCCAAAATAAGTTGCCCTATTAAATCTGCTATTAAGGAAATTGGATGATTTCCCAACTCCTCAATATCTCCATTCATTGTGCTGTTTCTGTATGCCATATAACTACCTTGATTTAGCTAGGATGTCATATTAGAAGAGCCCTTGGGCAATTTTGCTATCTAAGTATTTTCTGGAAAAGAACTCTTAAAATATTTTTGACATGATTTATTATATATTTCTTTAAAATTTCTGGATAAGAACATTTTAGAGTAAGAAGAATCTAAACCAGAGCACTCTAAGTTCTCAGAATGTGACTGATCTAATTTAAGAGCAATTAGACTCTTATTTCAGAAGACACAGGAAGAACTTTTCAGAGTTCAAATTACAGGGAGTTTTATATTTTATCTTTTTAAAAAACCTTATGTTTTGCTACCACAAGTTTTGGGAGCAGATTGTTAGAGAACTATGACTGAGTCCATCTTCTTCATGTACCAACCATTTGATTATTTGCAAGTAGGCTCCTTTTGTTTCTGACTTTTTATGTCTTAAATAGAGATAATTATAGTAATCACTACACCATGTTAATGAAGAAAATGAGGCATTGTGTAAGCAGGGCCAAACTCAGAAAATTCAACGTATGAAGCTTATAATTATTAAATATTTACTATTCATTTTCTCTAAATTACATCATTTTTATCTATTCCTATGGAGCTCTGGTAATGTAATAGTTACAAATAAGGTTGCAAACCTCAAGGTCAGCAGTTTGAAACTATCAGCTGTTCCGCAGGAGAATGATGAGGCATTCTGCTCCCATAAAGATTTATAGCCTCGGAAACCCTACACTGGGTCTCTATGAGTCGGAACTGACTCCATGGCACATAATCACAACCAGCATATTCCCATTATTTGTTGTTGTTAGGTGCTGGCGACCTAATTCACAACTGCCATCCTCACAATCGTTCATACACTTGAAACTATTGTTACAGTCTCTCTGTTGAGGGTCCATTTTGTTGAGGGTCTTTCTGCTTTTCATTGATCCTCTACTTTACCAGTTATGATACACATCTCTCAATGGACTGGTCCCTACTGATGACAGATCCAAATTTAAAGTACATGAGATGAAGTTTTACCTTCTTTGCTTCTAGGATGCATTCTGGCTATTGTTGTTGTGAAGTGCCATCGAGTCGATTCTCACCCATAGCGACCCTGTATAGGGTTTCCAAGGAGCAGCTGGTGAGTTTGAACCACTGACCTTGCAGTTCAAATGGCTTTGCAGTCTGACGCATTAGCCCACAGCGCTGCATATTCTGCCTATACAATTCAGATTTGTCCCTTCTCTAGGCATTCCATGGCACATTTAACATTCTTCGCCAACACCGTAATTCAAATGGATCCAATTTTTTTCTCTTTCTTATTCGTTGTTCAGCTTTTCCATGCAAATGATGTGATTGAAAAATTCCATGGTTTGTAGCAGGCACACCTTAGTCCTTAAAGTGACATCTTTGCTTTTGTATGCTTTAAAGAGATCTTTTGTTGTTGTTGTTGTAAAGTGCTATAAAGTCAGTTCAACTCATAGCTATCCTGAGTAGGGTTTCCAAGGAGCAACTGGTAAATTTGAACTGCTGACCTTGAAGTTCAATGAATTCTTAGAGGCTCCTACCATGGTATTGATTGTGGATCCAAGCAAAATGAAATCCTTGACAAATTCAAACTTTTCTCAGTTTATCATACTACAGCTTATTTGTCTGTTTGTGAGAATTTTTGTCTCTTTATGTTGAGCTGTATTCCATGCTGCAGTCTGTAGTCTTTGATCTTCATCAATGAAGAAGGTCAGCATACCTTTCTCTGTTATAGAGAGAAAATAAAAACAATCTCCAAATGAAGGCAACTTAAAAAAAGAAAATGTAATTCAATAATGAAGAGTTCGTAAGACTTTATAGAAAGCAACCTTTAAGTACTTAAGAAACAAATACTGTTGTAAAGTACTGAGAAATTAAACTGATTAAACTATCATAATCACAGATAAGATGTGATTTCTTACATTAGGAAGCATTCATTTGAAGAGATGATATAATTGTGTCATCAATAAAACCATGATGATGGCTATCACTTATTGAAGATCTATGCCTGTCAAAACTACACTTTAGATGCATTTTTCCTTCATTTAATTTCAAATAAGACATTATGCGCCAGGAAGTATTTTCATCTACATTTATACGAGTGAAGATGAGGCTTTCTGCTCACGCAAACATTTACAGTCTCTGAAATACAGAGTCACTATGAGTTGGAACACACTGTATGACACATAACAACAACAAAAGATGATAATAAAAAGCTCATTCCACGCAAATAAATATTAAGTGTATTCATAACTGTGTACCTATAGCAACCTTATGTAGGGTTTCCAAGAAGTAGCAGGTGTGATTGAATTGCCAACCTGTGGTTGCCAGTCCAGTGCTTACCCTACAGTGCCACACCAAGGTTCTAATATATGCATTCGGCTGTTGACCAGAGAGTTTGTGATTTGAATCCATCAGTTGCTCTGTAGGAGAAAGTGTATATATATATATATATTCCCGGTGTGGTGCTGTAGGAGGAGCACTGGGCTATGAACCACAAGGTCAGCAGTTCAAACACACCAGGTACTCCTTGGAAACCCTATACAGGATCACTATGAGTACTAACTGACTTGATGGCATTTAACAACAGCAACACCCCTTTTCCAATGTCTGAGTAGAAACGAAAACATATCCATTATTCCACTGATGTGGACACACAAAAACTGCCTATATGTTACTGAACACTGAACAAGAGCCAGGAGCAATAAATGAAGAATCCATTAAAGCAGCTTGGCCCAAACCAGCAAGAGGGTATCAGAAAATGGCAGACAGAAGATGTGGAAGATGGCATGTATATATCAGTTTTAAACCATGTATTACCAAGCATGAAGGAAGTTTATGTTGGGCTGATGCTGACTATGAAATGTTGGAACTAGATGATAACTATCCCAAAGGAAAACTCTTCAAGTTCCAGTTCCAGTTCCAGTTCCAAGTGGATCTAGTTCTTTCTTTACACAATGGATCTTTATTTTAAAAGAGTGAAACAGAAATCCCCACTTGTGGTACAGCATTGAATCAAACCATTGAGAGTAGTCAATTCTTTGCTGCAGTATCTCATAATGAGGAAGGCAGGGAATCTATAGGAAGCAGTGTAGGGTTTCATAATCACTGTCAGGGAGAATATCTTCCAGGAGCTTGTAATATTTCAGGTGTCCAAAATGGAATTGGCTTATGGTGACTCTTATGATCCTGATGCCAGACATGGAGAGTAAAATGATGGTCTTCAGCATTCTGCAGAAGTTGTGGAAGGTGGTAGATAACAGGAAGCAATGGGTGACACAGTGTTTGAGTTGGAAAATAAGCAAGTATAAGTGAACACAAGTATCCCACTACCAGTTTCTTCTCTTAACTGTGAAATAAAAGAAGTATTTGAAGAGTTAGATTCCGTACCTTTAGTGAAATGTTCTACCGTTGATAGTGAGTTCATCCACCAAAACAACCAGGAATTTCAAAACTACTCTTCTGAAGATGAAGTTGCTAGAAAGAAACAAGAAAATAATACTATCCAGGAGAAACAAAGAGAAAATTCAATGACTTCAGGACATATGTGTAGTGAACAAAATGCTAGCAATAGAGAAAGCAATCAGGAAAGGTCTCCTGAACAGGCTGTTGTTGATGTTTCATGCTGTTGAATTGGTTCCAACTCATGAAGACCCTGGATAGGGTTTCTGAGGAGCAGTTGGTGGATTTGTATAATGTTTCCAAGGCCTTGAATCTTCATGGGAGAAGAAAGCCTCATCTTTCTCCCTGGGAGCAGCTAGCAGACTTGAAGAACGAACTTTGTGGTTCAAAGTCCAGTACTTTTCATACATGATAATTATTTATTAAAAAGATCAAGTGTCAAAAATACTGGAAATGCTAATATTTGTCTAACATGAAAAGTTTTCATTTATGTATCAAATGACTTTTTATTTTTTTATTGTTTATTGTATAAGACAGTGTTGGACCTTATGTTGTTGTTAGGTACCATCAAGTCAGTACCGACTCATAGTGACCCTTTGCACAGCAGAACGAAACACTGCCCGATCCTGGGCCAACTTCACTACTGTTGCCACGCTTGAGTCCGTCGATGCTGCCACTTGGCCAATCCATCTCGTTGGGGGTATTTCTCTTTTTCTCTGACCCTCCATCTTGCCAAACATGATATCTTTCTCCAGCGACTGCTCCCTCTGGACAATATGTCTGAAGTATGAGAGATGAAGTTTGGCCGTCTTGGCCTCTGAGGAACACTCTGGCTGCACTTCTTCCAAAACGGATCTATTGGTTCTTTTGGCACTCCATGTCACTTTCAATATTCTCCTCCAACACCATAACTCAAAAGTATCACTTCTTTTATGGTCTTCCTTATTCACGGTCCAGTTTTCACATGCATATGAGGTTATTGAAAATACCATGGCTTGGGTCAGGTGCACCTTAGTCCTCAAGCTGACATCTTTTCTCTTTAACACTTTAAAAAGGTCTTGTGCAGCAGATTTGCCTAATGCAATACGTCGTTTGACATTATATGTGCTAATAAATGAGATATTAAGCGCAATGTTGTTGTTGTTAAGTGTCGTCTAGTCAGTTGCGACTCATAGCAACCCTGTATAGTGTTTCTGAGGAAAGGCTGGTGAGCTTGAATCACCGACCTTGCGGTTCAAACCAACCTTGCAGTCCAGCATAATAACCCACAGCACCACTCTAGGACTGCAAGCCCATTAAGGTGACTTAAAATTTAATATTTGTTTATTGTGCAAGATTTGTTTCTGTTCTATAACAATGGATGTATTTGTAAATTTGCATTCCAAGAAAACAATTGTTCTTAAGTGCCATGGTGTTGAGTCCCACTCATAGTGACCCTGTATAGGGTTTCCGAGGAGCGATTGATGGGTTTGAACTACCGATCTTACTGTTAAAACTAACCTTGCATTCAGTTCTTTCTCGTCTACCACATAAGAAACTTCCAAACCCATTATCATCAAATAAATTCCTACCCACTGCCATCCTATAAGGAAATAAAACAGCCACATAGTGTTTTCCAAGCCTGTTAATCCATACAGAAGCTGACAGCCACATCATTTTCCTGTGGAGTATCTAGTGGGTTTGATCCACCAACATTCTGATTATCAGTTAAGTTCTTTAAATGTTGTGCCACCAGTAGTTCTTAGTCAGCATCACTACGAAGGTCTTCAGAAAATTCGTGGGAAAATGGAATTAATAGATAATGAGATTTTAGGATGAACTTTTTTATAACCCCTCATATAATCTCACATGACTAGTGATATATCAAACTCTGTCATGTGCAAAACAAACCAAAACACATCTTGAGCCTGAGCATGCCCAGGTATGTTTGTCATGTCCTTTGTGATCACTACCACATCCGTCAGGTATCAGCCTTAGTCTGATGAGCTGTGAAGACACAGCATCAAAGGACAGACAGTGAGTGCACAGGATTTTGAGTATTATTTCAAGGCAAAAAACACTCATGGGAATATTCAAAGGGCCCACCAATAAGCATCATACAATAAACAAAACGATTTCCATCGGCTTTGTGCATACTATTTTGGCAGACGCCATCCTGCCAAGGAACAGAACTGCAAGAAGCCTTATGCTTGAAAAGTTCATTGTTTAGCAGAGCGACAATGAATTCCCCCCTTGGATAGCAAAGCTACAAGGGATGACTCATGCAGGGGACCTGTGGTTTCTAGCTTTTCCTTGGAATAATAGTTTATTTCTGATATCCCTATAAGAAGTTTTAGAAAATCTTGCATAATCATTAGATACTTTAAACAAACCTCACATTATAATAGTTGCTTTTCACATTCACATTAACTTTCACACCATATTCAATCTTATGTAGTTATAAAAATTGTTTTTTACATTAACAATACTTTTTAACATTAGATATAATCACACTAGCTAAAGTTTTAGCAATTCAAGCTTAAAATTATAAGAAACATTCCAGGTGGTTTTAGTCAAGGACATTAAGGCTTTTAGAAAGTACCTTAGGAGACAGTCAAGGGCAGTGAGAGCTTGGGAACAGAGGTTGGAATTCGATTAGAAGTTTTGAGAAATTATTAGCATGAGAGAATTACTGCTTTGTTCTTAACTATGAAACTTTAGGGTACTTTCATGTTCTTGTTTTTATTGTTTAATCAGTTATATGTATAACCAGTTAGAGTAAAAATTATGCTTTTGATTGTAAGCTGTAACTAATGAATTTTTAGAAAGTAATAGATATTGGTAAAGTTATGAATTAAGATGTAGAACTTTGTTTAATATTAACTAGACATTTTAGGGAGGATTAGAGAGAAGCAGAGTTGCTCACAGAAGGCAGACGTTATAACGGTAACTAAGGAGTAACTAAGGAGTATAGAGACACAGGAATGTTTGGTGACCTTGTGTTCCTCTTGTACCATTGATGTAACAATATAATATTTGATTTATTTGTAACTGCTTGTACATTACTGTTATGAGATCATTGTATATTCTAAATGGGATACAAGAAGCAACAATTTTGAAATAAACAGTCAAGGCAGTCAAGGCAGCAGCAAGCAGAGAGTCATCAGAACACAGCCATTACCACCATCTGCCTGAGACTCAAAATGACCCATTGACTCTTTGAGTTTTTTTAATTTAATTTAATTTTTTTTTCATTCTCCAACTCCACATCCTCCTATCGAGACCCTCCTAATAATTGTGTCGAGGCTGGTCCCCGGCACTATTTCTTTTGACTGTGTCAGGCCCAAAGAACAGAACTGTATATTCCAAACAATATTTTTGCTTACTGATTTTAAGCATAAGTTTTTGCATTTATATCTAAATTTCAATATAAATTGTAATTGTTTTACACATTTAAAAATTTTTCAGTTATTAAAATTTATTTTTTCTCTAGTAGGACTAAATTTTAAAAGTGACATAATTCTATATTCAGTTAAAATGACATAGTACAACTAAATTGAGTGCAAAAACAAAAGTTCACACAAGATAAAAAGAAAAGAATTTGTGAATCCCTAAAGATAATTTAAAAAATTAATTTCCTTTAAAAAGTGTAATGATGCTGCAAGAGAATACTCTGATACATTTTTCCTTAGTAGACGTTGTTATTTAGAAGTTTTAGATTTAAAGAAAATTGATCAGCTGTTACAGAGAATTGCCGTATCCTCCTTCCTGCATATAGTTTTCCCTATTATTTGCATCTTGGATTAATGTGATGTGTTTGTCACAATTAATGAACCAGTATTGATACATTCTTAATAATTAACATTCATAGTTTACAGTAATTTCACTTTTTGCCATAATTCTGTGGTCATAAAAAAAGGTATGTACTGTTTTCACCATATTGTTATTGCTGTTAACTGATGTTGAGCCAGTTCTAACTTCTGGAGACCCTCTACACTGTTTCTGGAGTCCTGGTATGGCGCTGTGGGTTAATGTTCCAGACGGCAAAACCTATGAACTGCAAGGTCGGTGGTTCCAGCTTACCAGAAGCTCCTCAGAAACCCTATATAGGGTCGCTAGGGGGTGGAATTGACTCAATGGTACCTAACAACAACAGCAGTGTTTCTTAGGAGTGACAAGTGGGTTCGAAACAGTGACCTTGCAGTTAGTAGTTTAGTGCTTCTCCTACAGTGCCACAATATGTTAACTGCCTTTGAGTCAGTTCCGGCTCATAGTGACCCTGTATAGGGTTACTGAGGAGTGACTGGTGAGCTTGAACCACCAACCTTGCAGTTCAAACGGCTTTGCAATCTGGCACATTAACCCACAGTGCCACACCAGGACTCTGTGCCACAATATAGTAACATATAAAATCCTTTCACAATATAATAATATATAAAAGTGTTTGCAACACTAAAATTTCCCAGTGGTTAACCTATTCATTCCCTTCGGATGCTGGCAACTCTTCACTGTCTCTTTTGCCTTTTCAAGAAATTCATATAGTTGGAATCATAAGGAAACTGGTTTCTTTTACTTACAAAAAAGAATGTAAGTTGTTTTATCTCTTTTTGTAACTTGACAGCTCATTTCTTTTTTTGTGGAATAATATTTCAGTATATTAATATGCTGATGTGCTTATCCCTTCACCTACTGAATTACATGTTGGTTACTTTTATGGCAATTATTTATAAAGCTGTTATACACATTTGTGATCAAGCTTTCAGCTTAATTAGGTACATAGTTAGAAACATGACTAGTGGATCATATTATTCATGAGATTATGTTTACCTTTGTAGAAAACTGGCAGGAAATTTTTAAAAGAAACTTCCAAAGTGACTTGCCATTTTGAATTCCCACAAGCAATGAATGAGAATTTCTAAGAGACTCTATTGCTCTACATTTTGTGTGCAGCTGTTATTGCTTTGAAAATAGCGCTGATGATACTTATAGAGTGATAAGGGAATGCAGCAAAGAGAAAGTGCCTAAATATGTCTTATGGGGGTAGAGAAAATGGGGAGTGTCTGGATGAAATCTGCATGGAGGAGATGACAATTGAGGAGAAACTTGAAGGAATGTCTGTGTCTGCAAATATAGGTAAGCCATTACGATCTTCAGTGACAATTCACAGGCATCAAAGGGAAGCGTATGTATTTCAGTGTGGCTGGCGTGCTGGTGTTAGATGAGAATAACAGAAATGTATGAGTCTGGCCTGATGCCTTTCTGTTAAGAATCATGGGTCTGAGTTTCATTTACAGAATGAAATGGAAATTTATGAAGTAGTTTAAGCAGAGCATCAGGAGCATGGTAAGAAGTGTGCTTTAGAAAAATCAGTCTAGTAGATGTTCAGAGCAGTGGTTTTCAAACTTTAACATACGTCAGATTCTCCTGAAGGACTTGTTAAAATCAGGTCACTGTTTCCCACTCCCCATAATTTTTTATTCTATATCTGGAGTTGGGTCTGAAAATTTGCATTTCTGACAAGTGCCCAGTTGTGTCTAAGAAGCACACTTTGAAAATCCTGATGTAGAAGACACACACAATAAATAAAGGACAGGCAAGGTAGCAAGATAGGAAAACTAACTAATGTGACAGCAATAAAATCCATAAACTAGGCCAAAAATAACAAAAGCGGCAACAACAGGATCATTGACTATTGACTCAGTTATATAAAGATACTTGTAAGATACAAATTTAAGCCTATAGTTATAGTAATATGTTCCCAATTAATCACTATGTCCCAATTTTCTTCCTTCCTTCCTCTCTCTTTACTTTTATTTTCCCTTCTCGTTCCCTCATCTGTACTCTCTAAATAGTCAGTCCTATGAAGTAAAATATCTGGGTAGACATCTACAAGGAAGCAAAGTTAAAATATAAAACCAAGAAAGGAAAATATGAGAGCAACTGGGTTAATAAATTATTGCTATGTTCTCATTTCAGTAACTTTTATATTATGGAGAAATTGTTTTTTACATGTTGTGGGCCATTATAGTTTTAGAAGGTAAGGCCTTCTGACATCTTAATCTGGGTATGAGTAAATGATCCAAAAAAAAGAGACAGAAAAAATAATCAAATAAGTTTGGTAGATAAAGCATGCATGGTCATGGAACATGAACTTGAAAAGGTCAAAAATGAAAGCTGAAATACCAAAAGAATTTTCAGTTACTATAATTTATCATTAGTCTAGTAAGAATGAATGAAGATAAGGTTACAGCATTTGTGTGGCATACTCTTAAGCATTCTTGATAATTTCATGAAACTCCTGTCTGATCTAAAATGTCCTCCCAGATGGGGGATAGGAGCTGAGATAACTGCAAAACTGCAGTTAGTAAGGTAAATATCACAATTGATAATCATTAATACTAAGAACAGAAAGTTGTATTTTTTCTTTTATAAAACAGTTCTATATTAAACTGAACCATGAATGAAAAGGCTCATTGTTCTCACAGTATAAATATAAGATGATGGACGTCTCTGAAAAACCACCGCTATATTAAAACCTGAAACACAACTGTGAATAAACACCACTTATTCTACTTCTAAATATTACCATAGAAGTAACTCAACATATGTTGTTCCCTCTTCTCTGTAATTTCTAAATTATAAGAAATGATTTTAGCATATTCTTTTTTTGGTATAAGGAACAATCTGCAGTGTCTCATGGTGCACTGGGATTTTCAAGGCTAAACAGTTTGAGTGAATCGCATGTTCTACATACTCATTATTGGCTTGTTAGTCTAACAAAAATAGAGTAAAACTAATTTAAAGTTTCTAAAAAATTTTTGTATCTATATCCAGAATCTTAAATTCTGGACCACATAGTTCCTCTTCAAGTTTTATAATGCCATACTTAATATTCTAAGGAGCTCTGGTAGCATAGTGGTTATGAATCGGGCTGCAAGTCTTAAGGTCAGCAATTCGAAACTACCAGTTGTTCCGTGGGAGAAAGACGAGGTGTTCTGCTCCCATAACAATTTACAGCCTCAGAAACCCTGTACAGGGTCGCTATGAGTCGGAACTGACTCCACGGCACATAACAGCAACAATAACAGCAACTTAATCTTCTAAAAAAATATCAAAAACAGGCAAGTTACTTTAAAAAGATTTTCACCTTTTTATTTCACAGTAGCAGCAGTTACTGCCGATATCATTGTTATTTATATGCAAGAATATAGTTGAAAAGACCAATTTATGATCAAGCAAGAATAACAGTGATTCAAAAAGGTATTACAAGGAAATTCAATTAGAGATGCGAAAAATTATTTTTTTAAATCAGCTAAATCTTTAAAAAAAAATAACAAAAATGTACTCCAAATTGTATGCAATATACTGCATATTAAGATACATATATTTATCTTGGCTTTCCTTTTCTTGGCCTATCTTTGTGGTTTTGTTAAAATTAAATACATGAAAAGAAAAATTCTACTAATGAGTGAGTTAGAAATTCAAAGGCAGCTAGTAAAACTGAAACCGCATTTCTTATTGCAGCGGACATAACAGTAATTTAACACTTCCCAGTAGCTGCATTCTAGATAAAGGGTCTCTACAGACCTTCTGTGAAGATGAGTGCTGGTAGATGTTTAATCTTTTGTGAAAGGAAGCAGGTTTGACAAATATTATGAATCCGAATGAAAACTGTGGGGATGTTTTCCCTATTTCCCATAGTTGTCAGTGCTTTTACTGAACAGACGAACTTCAGCTAACTTGAATCCTCATGAAACCAAGTCACAAAAAATATAAAAGGTGGTTCCCAAGCACATAATGATGACCAAACTTGGAAAGAAAGAGTAAAATATCTTTTCAATATCTCCAGCTACTCTGAATAGATGAGACAAATTGAAGGTACCCTCCAACTAAGTTTGCATTATAAACAAACAAATAACAACAAACAATGCATTCCTTCTGTTGTTGGGTGGGTCATGGTGGTTCAGGTTAAATGCTGTGTTCACATCACGGCTGCATATAGCTACCACCATGCTCCATGGGAGACTTGCATGGCTCCTGAGACTTCTGCTCTGCCATTGGGCCTGGCTGACTTCTGCTTCCTACTCCCATCATGAACTGATCAATCCTTTTGATAAACCATAATCCACCCACTTTGCATTATCACAGTAAATCGTTCTGAAGGAGTTACAAGATCATGGCTGGAAAGGTCATATACAAGGAATTAATTGTATTGCAACCTTCAATAATGTTCACCTTTAGTAGCTATAGTGCCCTTTAACTTTTCATTTGCATCTGAATATTAGTTTGCTGATATTTATAATATAAATCTTACTAGAACTGAGGCATTTCTTAGTTTATGTACCTATATACTTAAAAAGAAATTGCAAAAAAATGTTCAATAGATTTATTCATGGACAAGCCAACACTGAAACAAAGTAAATCTCTTATAAAAACATGTCTACCAATTATTAGTGCATTTATTAATTCATTCAAAAATTTTTTTTTGAGTGGTTAGCATGTGTCAGGCACTATTGAGGATGTAAAAATGCAATATAACAAAGAGCACTCTATTGGAGTAGAAATGAAAAAAATAGATTGTAGGGTGAGTGCTATGAACACTTCAACCA
This sequence comes from Chrysochloris asiatica, assembly GCF_000296735.1. Classification (NCBI taxonomy): domain Eukaryota; kingdom Metazoa; phylum Chordata; class Mammalia; order Afrosoricida; family Chrysochloridae; genus Chrysochloris; species Chrysochloris asiatica. Next base: position 7,407,336 of record NW_006408617.1, read on the forward strand.
TGTGTGTCTGTCAGCATGTTGTTTTTTTTGTGTGTCACAGAGTTGTTTCTGACACATAGCAACCCTATGTACAGCAAAATAAAACACTACCAAGTCCCTACACCCTCCTCACAATAGTTGTCATGTTGGAACCCTACTGTTGCAGCCACTGGGTCAATTCATCTCATTGAGGGTCTGCCTCTTTTTTGCTGAATCTAAATTATACTAAGTATGATGTCTTTCTTCAGTGACTGGTCCATCCTGAAGACATGTTACACAAACTCTCACCAACTTGCTTCTAAGGAGCATTCTGTCTGTACTTTTATCAGCCCCGATTTGTTTGTTCTTCTGGCAGTCCATGTACATTTAATATTCTTTGCCAACACCAAAATTCAAATGCATCAACTCTTCTTTGATCTTCCTTATTCACTGTCAAGCATATATTCACTGTGCATATATGCATATAAGGCAATGGAAAATACCATGACTTGGGTCAGGTGCACTTTAGTATTCAAAGTAACATTTTTACTTAAATATTTTAACAAGATCTTTTGCAGCAAATTTGCCCAGTGCAATACAACATTTTATTTTCTGACTGCTGCTTCCATGGGCATTGTTTGTGGATCCAAGTACAATTAAATCCTTGTTAACTTCAACTTTTTCTCCATTTATCATGCTTCTTATTAATCTAGTTGTAAGGATTTTTGAATCCTCACAACTAGATTAATAAACTGTAGTCTGAAATTTTAGCACAGTCACCTCTATTAGGATTGGGTGCAGATATGGGTCTTGCATAGATGGGTAAGTACTTTCAGCACCTTTATTAGGATTGGGTGCAGATATGGGTCTTGCATAGATGGGTAAGTACTTTCATCAGCTTTATTAGGATTGGGTGCAGATATGGGTCTTGCATAGATGGGTAAGTACTTTCAGCACCTTTATTAGGATTGGGTGCAGATATGG
>NW_006408617.1:7409092-7418339 GCF_000296735.1 Chrysochloris asiatica
GAACCAACATGATGGCACACAACAAGGACCTCCTAACTGTGTTATGAATCTCTAAAAGGGTATAACTATTTGCATATCCAGTACATCTAGGGCTCCATTATAGGACAGCTGCAATAAGAATGGATGCTGAGGTCTATATTAACTTCTGTGAGTGGTGCTTAAGATTTCAGTAGTTTTCAGAGGAAGGCTCTCGGCTCCCTAGTACCTGAAAGTGTCAAAGGACATTATAACCACTGTTGCTCCTTTAACCTAGTGATTCTTAACGACTACTTAAGAAATTTGCACATCCCTTGTAACTTCTATGTTTGGGAATTAAAACACAAAAAAACCCAAAAATCTGTGGCTTTTAATAGTAAGCCTGTTTGCTGTTTTGTACTGCTGTAAAAATGGTTATTTGTACTGTATTTCAGATGTAATCTTTAAATGCAGATTTACATTTACACCACATCTATCAGTCTACCTCATCTTGTCACTTAGGCAGAGGTTTGCAAGTCCCAATGGGAAAGCAGAAAGCAGTAAGAAAAATATCATTTAAACAAAGCCGATGAAGAATTATTGTTCTTCAGAATTATTTAGTTTTGAACCAAAACAAGAAATGTTCAGAAACTGGTATTATTTATTCTTTAGAAACTGCCATTTACCTTTTGAAGATCAGGAAATCAACCAAATTACATTAGGAAAAAAATTTTTCTGCAAAATAAAAAGGTCAATAATGAATATAGAATGTCAAATTTAGAAGCACTGCAACAATTGAGCCTAATGATTGTTGAAGAGGTGACATTTGCCATTGAAAATTATCATAATCTTTCTTCCTTCTTATTTGGCGAGGCAATATACCACTTTTTATAATATTGAGTTGTAGACTATCATCTACAGTTGTAAAACTGCAGGCTCACGTTAAAATATATGATATTTCAGTTATTATTAATAATGCTGCCATGAACATTGTTATTGTTAGTAGCTGTGGAATCAGCTGTGACTCAAGGTGACATTATGTATAGCAGAATGTAACATTGCCCAGTATTGTGTCAGCCTAATAACTATTGGTATATTTGAGCATCCGAAGGGAATGAATAGGTTAACCACTGGGAAATTTTAGTGTTGCAAACACTTTTACATGTTATTATGTTGTAAAAGGATTTTATATGTTACTATATTGTGGCACAGAGTCCTGCTGCGGCGCTGTGGGTTAATGTGCCAGATTGCAAAGCCGTTTGAACTGCAAGGTTGGTGGTTCAAGCTCACCAGTCACTCCTCGGAAACCCTATACAGGGTCACTATGAGCCGGAACTGACTCAAAGGCACTTAACATATTGTGGCTCTGTAGGATAAGCACTGGGTGGCACAAATAGTCAAGTGCTAGACTGTTAACTGAAAATTTAGCTGTTTGAATCCACACAGAGCCACCTCATGAGAAAGTTCTGAGGACCTACTTATTAATGGTCACAGTCTCAGAAACAAAATGGTTGCAGTTCTACTCTACAATACATGAGGTCGCTATTAGTCAGATTAACTCAACAGTGATTGTCTGCATATTAGGGTCAAAGTTTTTGTTTGGATATATGTTTTCAATTCTTTTGAATATAAACCTGAGAGTAGACTTGCACTATGCTATTAATAAGACTTCATATATGCAAACATATGCACTCATTGGACAAAGAACTGTCACAACTAAATCTATCCTCATTCTAAATCATAAAATATATATTTAAATAAAACATTTCTGCTATTTGTTGACAAGCAAATTTAGAAATGATTTACAAAGAAACCAAAAGTTAAATTTATAGCTATTTGCTTTCAATATAATGTGTTCTGAATCTGTTGCAAGAAGTGGGTTAATTTGCACTGACGTAATAAATGCAGTCATTACAAGGATTATCAGAAAGTGACTGGCTCTCCAGAGAATTATGAGAAAACAGATCATATTGCAAAACACTAAGTGGTTTGAGGAGGGAGAAAAATGAAGCTTGCTGCTCCCACAAAGATTAAAGCCTTGGGAACCCTATACAGGTCGCTATGAGTCAGAACGGACTTGATGGCACCTAACAACAACAACTACTACTTTGAGGGCACTGATTTTATCATGACCACACATTCTACTGTTTAATCATTATTGAATAACTGTTTTTTTGTGTGTGATAGCATAGATATTTAGGCACTTTTAGAAGTTTTCATACTGTATTCTGGTTATATGTACCTCTAATATGTGATACTGTTTAATCATGAAAACTGGAATTTTGTCCAAGTTACTAAATGTCATTGACACTGTTACAATAGTCCTGTTGTGGCACCATAGGGTAAGCACTCAACATGAAGGTCAGTTTGAACTGCAAGATTGGTGGTTCAAACTCACTAATCGCTCCTTGGAAACCCTATATAGGGTTGCTATGAGTTGGAACTGACTCAATGGTACTTAACAACAATAACAATATGTGGTATTGTTTAATCATGAAAATTGGAATTTTGTCTAAGTTATTAAATGTCATTGACACAGTTACATTTGATTTTTTTCAGATAAGCGTCAATAGCAATATGTCTTTAGCATTTGTCAGTACTATGAAAATAGATTCTTAAATGGTTCTGTCTTCAACTCCACATAGAGAACTAGAAGCTTCAAGTACTGTACCACCTGTTATGGGCTAGCGTCACAGCAGCTGAATGTGTTCATAAATCTAAAATTACAACACATGTGTATTCTTCAAGCAGAGCATAAAGATAACACAGTAAATAAATCAGCTATCAGGTAAGGTCTGATAACTGAAAGGAACAAAAATAAGAGATAGCACCAAAAAAGAAATCTATTTAGAGATAAAATTTTAAATGAGATGGAGAATCTAAAAGGAAAAGTGAAAGGGTAAAGTTGTTCCAGATAAAGATACTGCAAAAAAAGTAACAATTCAGCCATCAGAAAATTTATGAGCAGAAAGAGAAGACCAGTGTTATATAATGCTAAGCTTGATCGAAAAATCTTTAATGCATTAACTATGAAAAACGCTCATTAGCAACATTAGTGCCTAGATCTTGAATTTACTGCTTTCGTAATTGAAAGAGCTGTTGAATTAAGAAAGAATCATAACTGTTGTTATTGTTTTTGATTGAAAAGATGAAGACTTTTCTTGGAGAAACTGAAGATATTCTGAGATTCTAGTGGTTTCAGTAAGAATTGTAATGTATATAATAAGATGCATAAGATGTCGCTTAGCTAGAGGTTTTCTGTCATTTCAATATTTATATTCACTATAAAATACAATTTTCCCATCAAAAGTAATTACTGTAAAGGATGTTGAAGAAAAAGACAGAACATGCTTAGTCATTACAAGTCCAAAGAGTACTTTCTCCGGGACTTTCAGGGGTAAGAAATGAAGGTCCTATATTCAGTATGGAGCCCTGGGGTGGTGCTGTGTGTTAATTTGCCAGATGCAATGTCAGTTTGAACCTCAAGACCTGCGGTTTAAGCTCACCAGCTGCTCCTTGGAAACCCTATAAAGGGTCACTATGGGTCAGAACTGACTCAACAGCATTTAACAATAATGTTCAGTGTGTTTAATTATGACTGTTGCTTAAACCAAGTGGGGACCATGTTTAACTTCCCCTGGCTTCACAAGGGGGAAAGAGAATCAAACTCAAAATCAGCTCAAGGCCAATTCATGTGAAGCAGGGGCAGACATGTTTCCACCTTGAATCTTCTGACACCAACCATCCCTCCCAAAGTACACTCTGTTTCACATCTGTGTTCAATCATCCATTGCAATGGCCACACAGAACACATAACAATACTCACGATTATAGGGCTTATTATAGAAGTGAACAGGGTACAATTCAGTATCAAAACCAACTCAGGACACAGGAGTTTTCTGTTAGGAAAGTCCCTTGTCTGCCATAGTACAGCCATGCCTCATTCTTGTCTCTGGCTTCTCAACCACTTGGCCTCTTGGCCTCTGTTTCAGTCCCAAGACCTAGACCCCACAGCTGCTTTGTTTCTCCATGTCACCACCTCTGCCATCACTGTTTTTCTAGGTAGGGATCTCATGTTCCACTCATGTTCTTCCTTCTTGATGGTCCTGGGATCTTCTCTCTCTCTGCTTCTGAGATAGCATCTTTTTAAACCTAGCTGGAGGACAAAACTAACCAATCCCAACCTTAAACTCACATATACCTTATTTGCATGGTCCCACCAACCACTTGGTGAGAATTAATAAAACTTTGGATAGAAAAGTCTTATCAAGTAAATTCAAGGCACCACAACTAGGGAAAAAAAGTAAGAAACTTTATGTAATATCTGTATTACCTTATGCATGTTGCTACCAGTGTTCTTGGGAGTACAGTGGCTCTGTAGGTTAAGCACTGAACTGTGAACCACAAGATCAGTAGTTCAAGCACACCAGCCATCCTGCAGGAGAAATGTAGCTATCTGCTCGCACAAAGATTTACAGCCTCAAAACCCCATATGGGTGACTATGTGTCAACTGACTCAATGGCACTTAACAATAACCAGTATTCTGCAAACTCAGAGTCAAGATAATTGCTTTATATTTCAGTCCAGTATAATGATAAAAACACCAAAATACCCCTATAGTTTAAAATCCTTGCAGACACCCAAGTAACCTTTCAAGTAACCTTTATTTTTTTCTTTTCATCTGCACTATGCTACAGATAACTTAAAGATGAACAGACTTTTTGTATCAATTTAGGAGTCAATAGGAAATTTGCCTCACTTAGTATAAACTTTTAAAAACAGCTATTTTCTACTGAATGCTATGCGTAAAGATTGTTTTGTTGATAAAACATTGATTTTGAACTGTCATCTAAACGTGGACAAGAGAGACCATTAAGAGTAGTTTTATGTGTTTTATCAATTTACTAAAAAAACACCAGTGGGCAAAACTTTTGAGGAATCCAACATTGTGACTAAAGTTACTAATCATTTAAACATCGATCTAAGTATAATTTGTCCAGAGTTTGAGTAAATAAGAATCCTGGCTGGACATCCCCACTCATTCTTCCTGGACTATTTAAATTAATTAAGATAACTTGTTTAGTATATAATCTCAAGCAAATCATCAGAGAAAGCCTACTTTAAAACATCTTTCAATCTGATGATTAAAGTTCTAGAGAATCTTTTTTTTTTCATAACTTTTTGTTGTGAATTGAGTGAAGATTTATAGAACTGATAATCAGTTTTATATTCAGCAAATCGTATACTTTGCTTCATTACAATGACTGTAATCCTCTCCATGTACCATCAATTAACAGTATTTTCCTTTATTCACTTTAACTCTTGCATTCTTCCCTGTGTCTTCCACTACCTTCATTTTTCCTCTACCAACCTCCCTCTTCTTGCTTATTGACTGCCCCATAACCCATGCTAATATCTGTCTACCCTCTAGTCAGTGAGTAATTTCCCTTCCCTGCCCTCCTTATCACTATCATAGAAGGTTTCTTTTACCAAGAAAAGCTTTTCTTAAATTTTTCTACAGTGGTCTCATACAATATTTATCCTTTTGTGATTGCTTAGTTTCACTCATCATAATGTCCTCCAAGTTCATTAATGTTGTGAGGAGTTCTCCAGGTTCACCATTATTCTTTCATTAAGTTGCAGAGTAGTCCATTGTGTGTATGTACCAAAATTTCTTTAACCATTCTTCTGTTGATGGGAATTTTGGGGTGTCTCTTGTAGAAAGCACATTGAAGCATCCTTGTTTCTTATCTATTCTGCTACTCTCTGTCTCTTGACTGGAATTAACCCATTTATATTCAGTGTATTTATCAATAGGTATGAATTGATTGCTGTCATTTTGTTGTGTGTTTATTTGTGGTGCCTCTGGTTTCTTGGTTTCTCATAATTTTCTATGCTGAGTTCAGTTTGTTTGTGGATTTTCTGATCCCTGTCTGATAGAAATTGAACTTCATCTAATGTAGAATTTGATTCTCCTTCCCTCTTTTGAAGTTAGAGAACAGACATGGCTTCCCTGCCATTTTTCTAGTGTCTGAAAGGATTTAAAAATATATGTAGACAAATACTTTTAATTTAAAAGAATATTGAAATTTCATGTTGAATGATTGTTTATCTTTTTATATTATTCTTTGAAAAGACAGTTCTTGTCATGATTTGGGCTGTCCTGATTATCGAAGGCAGACTCCTAGGCTACATAGATGACAATTTTAACCCATCTTAGCAATTCTTAGAAATCTGTGTAGTAACAGAATAACTAAAATATGTTTGACTGGTATCAAAATGACATGCATATAAATTAATCTCACATTCATTTCTTCAATATCATCTTGATTATAAAAGTTGTGTGACAATTAATTTACATTAACTTAAAATGCTCTCAATTTTATTTTATTTTTTAAAATTAAGCAAAAAATTGCCATTAAGAGATTTCCCAGAACTTGGAATTTGATATTGGACTGCTAACCACAAGGTTGACAGTTCAAATCCACCAGCAGTACCTCAGAAGAATGATGAGACTGTCAGTTCTCATGAAGATTTAGTCTCAGAAACCCTGTATAGGGTTGCTATCAGTTGGAATCTACTTAATGGCAGTGGGCGTCTTCACACACACACACACACACAATTATGCAGTGATCTGGCTGATAATTCATTCTGGTTAATGGTGATCCTAATTTAATTTTCATACATAAATAAATATGAGACCCATGAACCATAATGGATGAAGTAAATAATGATTCTGTTACATTTAAATCTTATTTGGTGTAAAAACCAGATCTTCTACCATGATGAGTAATTTTTTAAAGCCCATACTTTATAGGATATATCATATTAGAGAACATTATACTTGTAAAAAAATGAAAAGCAAATGTTTCAGTTTTTTCTACGCATAGTCTTTCTCCCAACTCATTTCTGTTGTAGGTACCTAGAGACTCATCATGGGCTCTGTACTTTTAAATGTTGCATTGACGCTTGCCTAGAGTCCCTATGTCCTCTCACACTATATGATATGCAGAAAGGGGGAAAAAAAAGCAAGCAGTTTACAAAGAATGCTTTGTAAAGCTGAAATGGAGAAAGCTATGATCATGTTTTTGTTAAGTGCCGTTCAGTCGTTTCCGACCCATGTTGTTGTTGTTGTTGTTAAGTGCCGTCGAGTCGGTTCCGACCCATAGCGACCCTGAACAGGGTTTCCGAGGGTGTAAATCCTTACGGGAGTAGAAAGCCTCATCTTTCTCCCGCGGAGCGGCTGGTAGTTTCGAACCGCTGACCTTAAGGTTCGCAGCCCGATTCGTAACCACTACGCTACCAGAGCTCCTGCGACCCTGTATAGGATTTCCGAGGAGCAGCTGGTGTCTTGAACCGCCGATCTTGCAGTTCAAATGACTTTGCAGTCTGGTGCAATGACCACAGCACCACACCAGAACTCCAGAACCTGATTAACTAAAAATGTATTCTCGGATGAAAATATGATTATTAACTCCAAGTTTTATGATACCTTGCTGGAAATAACACTGACTTTTTACGAGCTATTTAAGGAACACATTTTGTAATGAAAGAATAATTACCAGAAATCGGATATATGTTTTTGAATCCTGATACTTGATCTAATTTATTAAATTGCATTATCTCCTTTGGCCCAGGATCAAGTAGTGTTTCATTCTATTGTGCATAGGGTCACTATGAGTCGGTAGATGGCACCTAAGTACAACACTAACAATCTCTTTTAGCTTCAGTTTCCCTACTTAAGAATAGTTTTATAATGGCTACGTTTCCTCATGCAGTGTGGATTTGAGAACCAAATGAAATAATACATGGATGAGGACATTTGTATAAATATGCTTTAATTATAAAAAGCTATTGTAATTTGCTTTATCTTTAATTAATCACCTTGACAAAAATCCAATAGTTAATTTTTAAAATTTAATAAAATGTTTAAATGAATATTTAAAAAGCACTAGATTTCTAGCAGACAGCTTTAACATTTTTTAATATTGGTCCATTTACAGAAATACCGATGAGTATTGGTTTCTCTGTAAGCTTAGTTTGCAAAGATTTAATGCAGTACAAGTGGTTCTCAGATGATCCATATATGAATATATAAAACATTTGTGAATGATTTATGTTATTTCTGAGGTTTGTACATTTTTAAAGCTCCTTGATTATTTATGTAAATTTGTTCATCATTTCCCAGTTACCTTTAAGCATCACTATTCCCAGGGGTGTGGGCAGTGTGGTCATCTTCAAGAAAAATGAAGCAAACAAACATGATTCTATTCAGAATCTAACATATAGCACAAATTTGAATTATATACCATGTTTCAACGAGATCATCATGTTTGTTTGTAACTTCACCAAGCAAGAAGTTGACATTTGGGCAGAAAGCTACAAAGTAAAGGATGATTCATATTGATATGGAGGAAGGATGTGCTTAACAGAGGGAAAAGTCATTGTGATTACTCTGAGGTAGAGCATGCTCTCCACACTAGAAGAAAAAGGAAGTCCATGTGGTTGGAGCAGTGTGAAAAAGGCAATGAGTGGCAGAAATGATCTATAGAATTTGTTGTTAACCATTGATTTGGTTCCTACACATAGTGAGTCTATATAGGGTTTCCAAAAAGCAGCTGGTAGCTTTGAATTGCCAACAATTAAGCTAGCAATTAAGGAACTCTGGTAGTTTAGTGGTTACAAGTTGCATTGCTAACCTCATGGTCAGCAGTTCGAAACTACCGCTGTTCTGCAGTAGAAAGAAGAGACTTTCTGCTGCCGTAAAGATGCATAGCCTTGGCAACCATATACAGGGTCGCTATGAGTTGGAACCGAATCCATGTCACATGTAGTCCAGTGTTTACCCTACAATGCCATATTAGGACTCTATTTATATAATATTGCTCAATTAATAACTTTTTACATAATGACTTTTCTACAAAACACTACACTTAGTAACATGTGAAAATTTGACACGAAAGTTTTAGGAATCACACTCACCAATTTACTTGACATGGTTTTATTCAGAGCATAAAATAGGGAACCAACTTGCATATGCACCATGTTTATATGACCCCAGCATGTTTAGCTTTGTGTTAACACACCAAGTAAGAGGCATGCAGTAATAGTATCTCATTCAATCTTTTGTCTGTTGAATACAATCTTATTTCCCCCCATATTGAATTATTGCTCTATTTCATTTTTGAGTGAAGTTTGAGTGCAATGCCGTCATGATCTCTGAATTGGTTTAAGGTTGTTATTGGTGTGAAGTGCTGTTGTGTCACTTCTGATTTATAGTGACCCTGTATA
>NW_006408617.1:7419989-7420795 GCF_000296735.1 Chrysochloris asiatica
CAGGTTGAATAAGTATGGTGAAAGAATACAACCTTGTCGCACACCTTTCTTAATTTTAAACCATTCAGTGTTCCATGTTCTGTTCGAACAACTGCTTCTTGGTCCAGTACAATTAAGTGTTCTGGAATACTCATACTTCGCAATGTTGTCCATAGCTTGTCATGATCCACACAATTAATTGAAGGCCTTTGCGTAGTCAATAAAGCACAGGTAAACATCTTTCTGATATTCTCTGCTTTCAGCCAAGATCCATTGGACATCATCAATGATATCTCTCGTTTCACGGCCTTTTCTGAATCCTGCTTGAACCTCTGGAAGTTCTCTGTCAATGTATGATTTTAGCCATTTCTGCATTACCTTTAGCAAAACTTTATTCTCGAGATATCAAAGACATTGTCCAATGATTTCTACATTCTGTTGGGTCACCTCTCTTTGGAATGGGCACAAATATGGATCGCTTCCAATCAGTCGACCAGATATGTGTCTTCCAAATTTCTTGGCAGAGATGAGTGAGTGCCTCCTGTGCCGCCTTATTTTCTTGAAAGATTTCAATTTTTATTCCATCAATTCTTGTTGCCTTGTTCTTTGCCAATTCCTTCAATGCACCTTGGACTTCCTCCCTGAGTATCATTGGCCCTTGATTATATGCTACCTCTTGAAACAGTTGAACATGAACCATTTCCTTTTGGTACAGTGACTCTGTGTATTCCTTCCATCTTCTATTGATGCTTTTTGCATCATTCAATAATTTGCCCAGAGAATCTTTCAATAATGAAAGTTGAGGCTTGAATTTTTTCTTCAGTTCC
>NW_006408617.1:7421465-7422763 GCF_000296735.1 Chrysochloris asiatica
GCTTAAGATAATTAAAAAAACAATTGCAGCTGTACATCAATAGGGAGCTGCCAGAAATTCAAGCCAAATTCAGAAGAGGATATGGAGTTGGGTATATCATTGCTGATGTCAGATGCATCTTGGCAGAAAGGAACAAATACCAGAAAGATGATTACTTGTGCTTTATTGACTATGCAAAGGCATTCAACTGTGTGGATCATAACAAACTATGGATATCATTGGGAAGAATGGATATTCCAGAATTGTGCTCATAAGGAATATAGACCAAGAGGCTATATTCTAACAGAGCAAGGAGATATTGAATGATTTAAAAACCAAGAAAGGTTTGTGCCAGGGCTGTGTTATTTCACCATAATTATTCAATCTGTATGCTGAAAAAATAACCTGAGAAACTGGATATTATGAAAAAGAATGTGGCATCAAGATTGGAGGAAGAGATTAAAAACCTGTAATTTGCAGATGACACAATCATACTTGCTAGCAGTGTGAAGAAGACTTGAAATAATTACTGATAAAGACCAAATGGATTGGGCTTCAGTATGGATTGGACCTCAATGGAAAGAAACTGAAAATCCTCACAACTGAACCAATAAATACCATCATGATAAATGGAAAAAAGATTGAAATTGCCAAAGACTTAATTTGCCTGGATCCGCAATCCATGCTCAGGGAAGCAGCTGTCAAGGAATCAAATTACTTATCAGCAGTCAAGGAATCAAACTACTTATTAGGCAAATCTGTTGCAAAGACCTCTTTAAAGTGTTAAAAACAAAGAGGTCACTTTGAGGACTAAGGTGTATCTGACCCATGATATTTTCAATTGCCTTATATGCATGTGAAAGTTGGACAATGAATAAGGAAGACCATAGAAGAACTGATGCATTTGAATTATGCCATTGGTGCAGAATATGGAAAGTATCGTGGACTGTCAGAAGAACAAACAAATCTGACTTGGAAGAGGTACAGCCACAGTGATCCTTATAAGGGAGGATGGTGAAACTTGTCTCCTACTTTGGAGTAGGACATCATGCTTGATAAAGCAGAGGGTCCACAAAAAAAGATGAAGGCTCCCAATAAGATGTGTTAACACAGTTGCAGCAACAGTGTGCTCAAACATAACAGCAATTGTGAGGATGGCACAGTACTATGCAGTGCTTTGTTCTGTTGTGCATAGGGTTGCTAAGGGCAGGAACTGACTTGACAGCATCTTACAGCAAGTGAACAAGTGTGGCTATAAAATTGTACAATTCCTTATTAAATAATAATACCAAAATGTGGACCAATTGTCTGTTAACATA
>NW_006408617.1:7424381-7435413 GCF_000296735.1 Chrysochloris asiatica
ATATATATATATATAGAGAGAGAGAGAGAGAGACAGAGAAAGCTCTCATAAGCTCATAACTTATGTTATCTCATAACATAGTGCTTATGAGTCAGGCTGTTAACCTTAAGGTTAGTAGTTCAAAATTACCAGCCATCAGCCATTCCACTGGAGAAAGATGAGGCTTTCTGCTCCCGTAGAGATTTACAGCCTCAGAAACCCTATGTAGGGTTGCTATGAGTTGGAACTGACTTGATGGCATTTAACAACAGTATAGATAGACAGACTCCTGATATGGCACTATAGCATAAGCACTGGATTGGGAACCACAAGGTCAGTGGCTCAGACCCAGCAGCTGCTCCTAGGAAATCCTATACAGGGTTGCTATCAGTTGGAAATGACTTGACAGCACTGAACAATAACATATCAACCATGCCCATAATTTTGTTACATTGAGAATGCAGGATGAAATAACACAAATCATTACAATCTAAATGTGAAAACTAGAGTTTTCTTAAAAAGATGGCTATTTCTTAAAAAGAACTGAAAAGTTTTACTCCCAGTGTCGTTTTGTATTCTCTCTGTCTGTCTCTCTTTCTCTGTGTCCCACACATGCACACACACACATTACCAGCATGCATGGCTCATAGAAGACTTTCTGTTTGTGCCAAATTATCAAAAAATTTGCTAGATTTCCAAGGAATCCTCACTACATTGCTCATCCTCACTTATTTCCTATCCTGTTGTACTGGTGACATATTCTCTAACTGGAAGCTGGAAGTAAAAATAATGACAATACTGACATTGAGTAAAATCAGGAGTATGATCCTGTTTGACTTAGAGCTTGATTTGACTTGTGTTTTAGATCAAAGTTGCTTTTGAATCCCAAATATAAATATATTCAGGATGTTTCACAATGCTTTGTTTGTTCATTGGCAAACATTGCTATCCCGTGTATAACTGTGAATTACATCTAATTAACTAATTCATTTTCAAGAATTATAAAGATAAATCCCCTAATTGGTCCTGTATAAAACTTTCTTATGATTAGCTTATGCTGCTATTACAAAAAGTTTTTTTTTAATTTTGTAAATTTTGTTAATAATGTGATCAAAATGTTGGTAAAGTTATAAAAGCACCTCTTAGCCTGCTATCATATTTACTTAGAAATTTAGTCCAGGTTCACAACTCAAGTGATTTAGGGAACAAAATGATAACATGATAAAGTAGGCATCAGGGAATGATGGGAAACACACCATTTAAAAACTGGTCCCAATTAAAATGTATTCTTCTCAAAACACAACTATGGCAAAATAAATACAGTCATGAGACACATTAGATTTATAGACTATAATTTGAGGGGTTTGTTTATTTTGTTTTGTTTTCAAATAAGTGCTTAGAAAGAGAAGCAGCAGTAACTAGATTTGGCCCATGGTAAACGAAGAGTTTTTCATGTTTATTTAGGCTGGAAAAATCAGACTATGTTTATGGGAGAAAGATACTTTGCAATACCGTGAGAAGAGGAATAGTAGGTTGAATATAGTCCCCAACCTGGAGGAGAAACATGGGGATGGGTCAGCCTGATGAAGAATTTAACTTGTGTGAATTAAGTAGTTCCTTTTCTTCAGAACCTGGAGCCTAACACTGACATTCAGTAAATTTCTCATTTCTGAAATATTTGTTCAAAACTTATTTTGTCACTGAGGCCTCCCTTAATCAATTCATTTTATACTGTAAGCACCTGCACATTCCTAATCTCTTTAACCTTTTCCTGTTTTTGTTTTCTTCCTTAACATGGCTGGCATTTGAAGTACCAGCAGTATAGCTTCCAGCACCACACTACACCACACTGGCCAATGAGGGGTAGTGATTTATGATACTAACAGTATAATATATAATACATTGCTCTGTATGACTGATCCATCAAACAAATATCATATAGTAATAAGCAATGACTTTGATAAATGTGGTTGTTTAGTGCTGTCAAGTTGATTCCAGTGCTTATGCTATGACCCTACGTCATAGAGTTATAGGGTTTTCTTGGCTATAATTTTCACAGATACAAATTGCTGGGCTTTTCTTCCAAGGAGCCTCGGGATGAGTTTGAACAGGCAACCCTTCTGTTAACCATCAACTGCTTAATCATTGCACCACCAGGAGCCCTTACTTTGATAAATATCTTTAATTTGTTGTTGTTATGTGCCATCGAGTCGTTTCCGACCCATAGCGACCCTGTATAGGGTTTCCGAGGGTGTAAATCTTTACGGGAGTAGAAAGCCTCATCTTTCTCCCGCGGTGCAGCTGGTAGTTTCGAACCGCTGACCTTAAGGTTGGCAGCCCGATTCGTAACCACTATGCTTAGATACAAGTATTTATGTCTTTTCTAGCATCCCAGTTTTTCTTGCTAGAATGTAAACTACATGAAGGCAAACATCTTTGTCAGTTTTATTCTTTGATGTATCCCGGGTAATTAGAAAAGATACTGAAACAAATAAATATTTGTTGAATGGATCCAGGAAAATATAAGATGACGTTGTTATTGTTCAGTGACCTTGACTTGGTTCTGACTCATAGTCACCCAGTGTAGGGTTTCTGAGGCTGTAAGTCTTTGTGGGAAAAGAAAGACATATCTTTCTCTTGTGGGAGACTGGTGGGCTTGAGCTGTTGAGTTGCAGTGAGCAGTCCAATGCTTGTCATGGTTAAGAACAATAGCAATAAATTTCTGTTTGAGTAACATGGATTCTTGAAAACCAGTACACAGAATCGTCAGTTATGAGATAGGATAGGAAGGAATTTTGAGGGGTTTTGAGAAGAATGATGAAATTAATAAACCTTTAAAAAGTAGCTATGACTTAGAAAGAGAAAGGCTGTGTGCTTGCAGCCAGGAGGTAGGCTTGCAGAATGTGTCCTTTGCTTGTTTAAATGATTATATATTCCTGAGTGTTTTTGTGTACATCCAAAAGAAAAAAACAAAAACAGAGGGAATAGAAGCAAAAACTGTTGAATGGTGATGCAGGGAGGAGACTGTAATCATTGCAATGAAATGATGAGTATAAAACTGATGTTCCCCCATGTAAACTATCACTCAATTCACAATAAAAAAGTTAAAAAAAAAAAAAAAGTAGCCATGACTAGGAAGTCTTCTACCCTACTGCATTAAAACCCTGTCTTAAGGTGAATACTTTAATTTTATAATCGTTCAAATAAGTTTTGCTCTGTGATTTTCTTTAGTAGCACTATGCATCCTGTGGCAAATTAAACAAGTACTTAAATTGAATACTAGTCGTGGTTTCATGGATTGGAAAGAATCTAAAACAAGGAACATTAATATGATGATGTTGTTATTGTTCAGTGCCATTGAGTCAGTTCCAACCCAGAGTGACTCTGTATAGGATTTCCAAGGATGGGTTGGTGAGCTTGAACCACTGACCTTGGAGATGAAACCAACTTTGCAGTCCAGCACATTAATCCACAGCACAACAGCAGGCCTCCATTGATATAATAGTCGTATAATCATTGATACAGTATAGAATCTAAAGAACAAATTAAAATCATAGTGAGGCATTAGCCTAAGAGAAAAATCAAGGCATTATTAAAGATGCAGAGGTCTCAGAAGGGACAGAACATGAGTATATTGGGAAAATGGAGTGTGAACATTGAAGTTAGCGTTGTTACTGTTTGTTAATTGCTATTGAGTTGGTTCCTACTCATAGCAACCCTATATAGGATTTCCAAGGAGCAGTTGGTGAGCTTGAACCAATGACTTTGTGGTTCAAACCAATCTTGCAGTCCAGTACACTAACCCACAGCACCACACCAGGACTCGCTGGTCAAAGCAAGTTCCATGAGCATGGGGGTTTTGTCTGTTTGAACAACTGTTGTATATTCAGAAGAACTTGGCACAAAGTATGTGCTTGAATACATACTAAAATGAATGGTGAGGTCCAAATAACGACTATTGGGAGGTTATGGTCCTCCAATTGTTGAATTCAGATAAAGATATTTTAAATATGAAGGAGACTACTAATGATAAGATTACTACGTGGTTTGCTTATATCTCAGATGTTTCTGGAATTTTGCAAGACCTTACACTATGAGGCCATCCATTCAGGAGATCTACACATGGTAGATTGGGCAGTAGGTTGATGACATGAATCTTGAAAGAGGAGAGGTTTTCTTTATCAAAACAGTCTCGAAGTGATGTAAACTGTCTGGTCCCTACTGACGTTTCTTCTGACACCTGAAATGTACAGTAAGATTGACTGATCATATTTTCTTCAAAAAGTGACAGCAAGAAAAAGCCAACTTTCACTTAAAGCAAAAAGTTCAAATAACATTCTGTGGACACTTAGAAGTGTAAGAAGATTGATTTGTGATGAAATTCTTCTAGAGAGAACATGGGAAAGAACTGGGAGAAGGTTGGGTAGAGGAACAAAGAGACATTATGTCAGGAGGAAATTTTTCTAGTAATAAAAATGGTAAGCAAAAAGGAACAGTGATAAATCACATGCGCTCCTGAAAAGGATCAAAAAGCTAGTTCTATAAGGACAATGCCCATTTTTTGAGGGTATTCAAATTATATTTTGGTGACATTCACATTTATTATTTATAATTAAAACAAAGTGCTGCTATGCTTTGAGGATGTCATTGTAGTTAATATTTACTTCCTAATGAGTTCATTGTGTTGTTGTTACATGCTGACAAGTCCATTCTAACTCGTTGCCACCATGTAGGACAAAGTAGCATTGTCCTATAGAGTTGCAGAGTTGTAAACTTTTTTTGTGGGGGACAGAGAGTAGAAGTAAGGAGTTAGGGTTAGATCTATGACTAAGCCTAGATTTCATTTAGTGTTAAGGTTAGGGTTAGGCTTGGGGCAGGGGTTAAAAGCTAGGGCTGGCTAGCAGCAAGATTATTCTAGAGTTAGGGTTACTGTTAGGTTTATTTTATTTATTTATTTTCTTGCAATTTACTTGATTTTCTCTTCATTTGATAGTTCTATAATTACATTATTCCCTCTTTTCACTTTGTTTTTTTTGGTTGCTATAGTTGCAATATATTATCTCTGGATCCCTATTTTCAGTCTTATAGGTTTGTTGTACTTTGAATACTTCTAAATTTGGGTTGAGTTCTGGGTAATATTGTCATCTATGTTGGTCTCAAATTGTTGTCTATTGTTGTTCTCTGTCCAAAGAACTCCCTTTAGTATTTTTTGTTAGGTTGGTCAGGTGTTTGAAAATTCTTTTAATTTCTGCTTATTTGGAAATGTCCTAATTTTGCTGTCATATTTGATGGATAGTTTTTCTGGGAATATGATTCCTGACTGGCAATTTTTATTTCTTTAATAGTTTTATATATGTCATCCCATTGTCTTCTTGACTAAAGATCTCTGCTGAGGTATTTAGTCTTTTAAATTCTCCTCTTAAAGTAACTTTTACTTTTTTTCTGAGCTGTTCCCAGGATTTTTTCCTGTCTTTGCTTTTGAAAAGTCTGCTTATAATATGTCTTTGTAATTTTTTGGGGGGAGGGGTGGGTCAATCCTGTTTAGAGACATTTAACTTCTTGAGTGTCTATCTTCTCTTCTTTCGTGATGTTAGGGAAGTTTTCTTCTAATAGTTCTTAGACACTATTTTCTTTGGTTATCTTATTTCTTCCTGTTCTGGAATTCCAATCATGCATAAGTTATTCCTTTTCATGTTATCCCACATAAATCTCAGGCTTTTAAAACATTAGTTTATTCTTTTGTTCTAATTCTTTCTCTAGCAGATTAATATTTGAAAAGATTTTCCTCAAGTTCAGTAATTCAGACTTCCATTGATTCAATTCTACTTCTTTGTCCTTTCAAATACTATTTCTGAAGTTTTAGTATTAACCTTCTGACTTTCTAAATGCTGTTTTTATATGGTTTCCAATTTTTCATTTATTTCTTAGTTTATTATTGTAGTGTTCTTCTGAATTCTTTAAACATTTTTCAGTATTCTCCTTGCTTTCCTCAATCTTTCTCTCATTCTTTTAATTTCCTTATCAACTAGTTCTGATATCATTTCTGGTATTACATTGTGTAATTCTGTATTTTGGTCATATGTTTGAAGCACCCTGACTTATTTCTTCATATAAGCTGAAATTGTCAGTTTTCTTTGAGACATTGTGGTGCCATTGTATTTATATTTAATTGATGATTGTATGTTGCTATGTTACTAGCTATCTCCTGGTAGTTATGATAGAGACTGGAATCTTTACTCAAGAGTCCTGATGTGGTAATACAGGATAAGCACTGGACCATTAATTGCGAGGTCATCTGTACAAACTCACCAAGCTCTCCTTGGAAACCCTATGATGGTAGTGGTGGCTGTGTGTGGTTCAGTAGGTTCTGACTTACAGCAACCCTGTATAGGGCTTCCACCGGGTCTCCAAAGCTGTACATCTTTAAAGGAGCAGAAAACTTCATCTTTTTCCCATGGAGTGGTTTGTGGATTTAACCGCTGACCTTGCAGTGAGCAGCCCAACTTGCAATCCACTATGTCATCAGAACTCCTGGAAACCCTATATAGGGTTACTATGGTTCAAAACCAGCTCAATGGCACTTAACAACAATAACAAAAATAGCAACAACTGTCTTTACAGAAGGAAACAGATTAAGTCTACTCCTGTGGAGCCTGGGGTGGGTTAAAAACTGAAAATCTTTGTTAGCAGCCAAGGACTTAACCTAAAACTTTACCAGGACTCTGATTGTATTATCTCACTTAAATCTTATCCTATGAGGTAGGTGGTGAAGGAGCCCTGATAGTGTAGTGTTAACCGCAGGTCAATAGTTCAAATCAGTTATTCTGGGGGAGAAAGGTGAAGCTTTCAGCTCCCTTAAAGATTTACAGCCTCAGAAATCCTATATACATAAGGTTACTATGAGTCAGAACTGACTTGGTGGAACACAAATGCCACCACCACCATGACATGGTGGCTATTATCACAATCCACAACTTTAAGAACATCGCATCCAAAGCCACAGATAACAAGTGGAAAAGTAATTTGGCCAAGGGCAATTTAATTTCAAAGCCCTCATTCTTAACCATGCATGTATAGGCCATGCTTGAAGAACTTGAAAGTTTTTCTAGTCTTAATGTAAAGTAGGTGCCCTTCTTATTCTGCATTCTGGGCACTCATTTCATTTTAATGTATGTTCCAAGTGCATCTGCTTCTGCAAACCTCACTCAAGCACAACTCCCAGTGCCATACACAGGAAAGTCTGAGATAACACTCAATTTTGAAGACACATACTGAGGTTATCAAGGTAGAGTGGTAGGTTTAAATAGAAACCCTAAATCATTAGAAGTTTCATTGGTGAAAATGCATATGAAAGAAGCACACTATGAATAGTGGGTATTCTAATTTGTTTGTTTATACTGGGAATTGTAAAAGGGGCAAAGAGAAGAGCTGACCTTTATATTCATACTGTATGTTTCAGACACATGATTTATACGCATGAACTAATTAAATTCTCATATTGGTTTCAAGAAGTATGTATGTAAATGAGGAAACTGAGTTTCAGAGTGGTTAAGGTCATATAACTATTAAGAACAAAATATCCATCTTTCCTTCCATATCTTACCCTCTCATAGAACAATATGACTCACCCTATATAGTATAGCTTCATGAACATCTTCTAGAAATCTGCTATATTTCCCAGGAACAATCTTTCCATAATTGTTTTATTCTTCCTTCAGATTACTTTGTACTTAATTAAATACTATTTAGGTAGAGTATAGCAGGGTAGTGAGCATTTTGACTAAATGCATTTCAGTGGTTCTTAAGCTTACTGGTGAAAAATGCTGAATTGTGTTATCCATGGTCGGCAAAACTTCTAAAGAGTCCTGTACCAGGGGAAACTCATAGTGAATGCCTGATCTGAATAGTTTCTGTGTTATATAATATTGTTATGCCCTATTAAAGAGAGAACTGACTATAATCCTTTCATTATCTTCTGCATAGTCTTTCAAAATGACAGTTTATCTGTTTTTGTTTCCTAATAACACACAGTACTGTCAATATATAAATGCTCACGCAGTTTTGAATGACACTGCCAATTCAGTAAACAAAACATAATAAAAATCTGTGCTAGTTTCCATTGGAAGGGGAAAAGTCTATTTTGCTAGATTGCAGCAAGTAATCCTTTATGGATAAAATGAAAGGGAAATATATTTAATTTTAAAATTAAATAAGGCTGGTAGTGTAGTGGTTATGAGTTAGGCTTCTCACCTCAAGGTCAGCAGTTTGAAACTACCAGCTGTTCCACAGGAGAAAGACGAGGCTTTCTGCACATGTAAAAATTTATAGCTTCGGAAACCCTATACAGGGTAGCTATGAGTCGGAACCGACTCCACGGCACACCACCAACAACACCATGCTTAATTTTATAATTCTTTTGGACCTAAAAATATTATTCATGTAGTTATCATGAAAACTTAATGTGGTATAAGCATTGTTCAGTGGTGTTTTCTGTTCAAGATTGATAAGGTAAGACTTTATTAAGCTCTCCTATGCTATACTTAACACCTTCACATTACTTTGCATTTACTTAACATCTTCTCGTGAATACTTTCTTATCCCTTTCAAGAACTCCTTTCTAAAATATCATAAGTTTTATTCCTGTCTAAGTAGAAAAGGTAAAGAAAATAATTTATTTATTCATTCGTTCTTCCAGATTGTGTTCATTGAGTACCTGCTATGTGCCAGTTACTTGTGTTTGCACTCAGGAACTCAGTTTGGTAGAAAGAAACAGACAAGAAAACCAAAGATTTTCATGCGTTGTGATGAGAGGCATAGTAGAGACATGCAGTGTCCTGGTTTTCCTAATAGGCAGAATAGATAGAACTATTGTTGTTTCATGCCATAAAGTTGGTTACAACTCATAGTGACCAGGTATAGGACTTCCAAGGAGCAAATGGTGGGTTTGTGGTTAGCAGTCCAGAGCTGATCCTACAGTCACACCAATAGGTAGGATAGTGGATAAAATATGTCAACAAAGAGAAACTGAGGCATGTGTAGTCTTGAAGAATAAATACAAGATGATAAGCACAGTAGAAGGAAATAGCCAAATAAGGGATGATTAAGCTCAACTATACTTGTTGTTGTTATGTGCCATGGATTTGGTTCCGACTCACAGCGACCCTGTACAGGGTTTCTGACACTGTAAATCTTTATGGGAGCAGAAAGCCTCATCTTTCTTCCGTGGAACAGCTGGTAGTTTCGAACTGCTGACCCTGAGGATAGCAGTCCAATTCATAACCACTACGCTACCAGAGCTCCTTGGAGCATAACAAAGTCTGTCATTTTGTCATACTGCAGTGGCTTGTGAGTTGCTGTGATTCTGAAAGCTATGCCATGGGTATTTTAAATACCATTAGGGTTATTCACAGTGAACAGGTTTCAGCTGAGCTTCCCAATGAAGAGAGACTAGGAGAGAGAAATGAACTAGTTCCAAATGTTTAGTCACTGGAAACCTTATGAACACCAGTGGAACAATATCAGCACTAGAATATTGAATATTGAAACGTGATGAAGAGCACAAGGACATTGTCAGATATAATGCCAGAAAAAATGATTCTCAGTTTGGAAGGTACTCAAAGTGCGACTGAGGAAGAGCTGCCTCTGCAAAGTGGAGTTGACTGTGAAGTTGCAAATCGAGTGAAGCTTTCAGGTCCTTAATTTGCTCATGGGGTACAACTTAAAATGAAGAGAAACAAATTGAAACATACATCAATAATCAGAACATGGAAAGTACAAAGTATAAATCTAGGAAAACTGGAAGTTGTCAAAAATGAAATGGGATGTATAAACATTGATATCATAGGGATTCGTAAATTGAAATGGACAAGTATTGGCCATTTTAAATTTGATAATCACATGGTTTACTATATCAGGAATGACAAATTGAAGAGGAATGGCATTGCATTCATCATCAAAAAGAACATTTTAAGATCTGTCTTGAAGTATAACACTGTCTGTGATAGGATAATATCTACGCATCTACAAGGAAGGACAATTAATGTCACTATTATTCAGTTACACATGAACCACTAAAGCCAGTAATGATGAAATTGAAGAATTCAACTTCTTTAGTTTCAAATTGATTAAACATGCAATCAAGTTATGTTGATAATTACTGGCAATTGGAATGCAAAGGTTAGAAAAAAAGAGGAAGGATCGGTAGTTGGAAAATATGGGCTTGGTGACAGAGACACTGATGGAGATTACATGATAGAATTTTGCAAGACCAAGACCAATGACTTCTTCACTGAAAATACCTTTTTTTTTAAATAAAGATTTTATTATGAATTATGTGGGTTTACATGGGAGAATATCAGTTTTACATTCATCCCATTGTGAATCATTTCATTGCAATGATCACAATCCCCTCTATGCATCATCAAATAACCAAAGGATACACCTCACAGGTCCGCCTGCCTCTACCCCACTGGCCATCAGCACACAGCGCCTCTCCCTCCCTGAGTCCAGTGTCCCCAGCTGTTCCATCTGTCCACTTCATCATCTCTGTCTCCATCCCTGACGTCACTACCACTCTGGGTAGGGTCACGCTCTCTGCTCTTCTCACTTGATGGTCCCAGGGACCTCCACTCCTGGGCTACAAAATCAATCCTTTTGTCAAAATAAAACCCTCCTTTTGTCAAAATAAAACCCATGTCTACATTTCTGACCCTCACAGTCAGTCCTGATGGCAATTTTTGACTATTGTACCATAAGAGTTTTATCCCCATTTCCTTTCACCAGCCTGGTCCCAACAGATGGGAAATCATTCAGTGGAGGTTCTACCTACTCCCGCCCCATCTGGAACTAGGCTCCCTCTTGAAAGGTTGTAAGCCAGTCACTTCTTGCCTTTATCATTCTTACCCACCCACATTTTGGGTAGCCAGTATCTAAGTTGCCCATCCCTGTCAACCCTGTGTACCGAGGGTGTGGGAGTGACCCTTGCTGTAAAGATTTGTTCCCTTTTTTGAGCTACTATATCCAGACATATAGGTAAAGTTCATTAAATTGTGGT
>NW_006408617.1:7436122-7436636 GCF_000296735.1 Chrysochloris asiatica
ACCTGATCAATTTCTTCTATTGTTATGGATCTGTTCAAGTTTTCTACTTTACTCTGTGTAAGTATAGGTAGGTCGTGTTTTCCTAAAAATGTATCTATCTCTTCTAAGTTTTCGAATTTGTTGGAGTACAACTCTTCCTAGTATTCTGTTACTATCCTTTTGATTTCATTTGGTTCCCTTGTAACATCACCCATGTGGTTTCTAAATCAAGTTTCTTGTGTCTTCTCCCTCTTTTTTTTTGTTAGTTTTGCCAATGGTTTGTCAATTTTGTTAATCCTTTCAAAGAACCAGCTTCTTGTCCTGTTGATTCTTTCTATGCTTTTTCTGTTTTCCATCTCATTTATTTCTGCTCTTATCTTTATTATTTCTTTTCTCTTGGTGACTGTAGGTTCCATCTCTTGGTCTATTTCTAATTTCTGGAGATGCTGTATTAATGTGTTAACTATGGATTGTTCCTCTTTTTGGATGTGCGCATTTATTTCAATAAATTGTCCTCTCAGCACCACTTTTGCTG
>NW_006408617.1:7449500-7475069 GCF_000296735.1 Chrysochloris asiatica
TTATTAACTGGAAGGAGCATAGTGGTTATGAGTTTGGCTGCTAACATCAAGGTAAGCAGTTTGAAACTACCAGCTGTTCCACAGGTGAATGATGTGGCTTTCTGCTCCCATAAAGATTTATAACCTCGGAAACCCTATACAGGGTTGCTATGAGTTGGAACTGACTCCACGACACAGTACCACCACTTGTTACTAACTGGACTCTTGGTATGGCGCTGTAGGATCAGCACTCAATTGTGAAACAGAAGGTCAGTGGTTCAGACACACAAGGTGCTCCATGGAGACACTGTAACAGGGTTGTTATGAGTAGGAATTGACTAGGCGGTACTTAGCAACAATAAGTTACTAATTGGTGTGGTAGTGTAGGATAAGCATCACAAGTCTGGCAATTCAAACTCCCCAGTCACTCCTCCTCCGAAACCTAGACAGGATCATTGAGTTGGAACCGACTCGACAGCACTTAATTACAACAGTTACTAACTGATGTAGAGGAAAGCAGGGAGAGGAAGTTTTATAGGATCAAATCAAAATTTCACTTAGAAGTTTTATTGCAGAGATAAAAATATAGCAGGAAAAATATATTTGTTTAGGATACCAAAGGGAGTAGATTTCCATATATTTATTGCATTTTAGCTTTCAGCTATCTTCAGGACATTCTTTCTAAAAATATGAGTAAAGGGAAAAAAAGAAATAATATGGTCTCAGACTCAGACTGGCATAGAACAGCAAGTTTAGAGTGTTGGGGGTCATTAATTGGAACTATTAAATGAAATCAGTCAACCTTTTGTTCAGTGACCCGGAATCATTGAAGTCACATTCTGACATTGGTAAAAGTAAATTTCTTCTTTCTTTCTTTCGTACACTTGGCTCTTGATATCGCCTGTTTTCTCCTTCTTTACCGATGTCTGATCTGTGTTGTCATGCTTTCATGTATCAAGGCACAAGTTTCTGAATCAGATTTCTGAAACAGAGTCACTTTAAAACTTGATTTGTTAGGGACAATATTTACAACTATATTTTGATAAAAATTGTGAGTACCATGAAATCATTTATTCCCTAAATATTTGTTGAGCATTTATTGAGCATCTGTAATATTTAGGCCCTCTTTCAGGTGCTATGAATCATACAGTGGTGAACAAGACAAATATGTTCCATGATCTCATAAATTTACATTCTTGCAGGGGGAACCGATAATAAATAAGTAACCAAAAAAAAAACCCACTTAAGATAATTTCAAAGCATGATATGTTTTGAGAAAAATAGAGTATAATGAGTTCATAGAGAATGACTGGGATGACTGGGAGGGGTGGGAATACTTGATAGGATCGTTAGAAAATACATCTTTTTCTGCCATCTTTTCTCAAAAAAAAATGTGTTTTGAGTTGAGAAATTAATGGTGAGGTCTTTGTTATCTGGCAAAAGGTAATTTTCAGCAGAGGTAGTAAAAGTACTAAGGGCCTGAAGTGAAATGTTTAGTATGTTTTTACATCAGAAAGAAGCCTTGGTGACACCATGGTTAAAGTGCTTGGGTGTTAACCAAAAAGTCAGCATTTTGAACTGACCGGTTGCTCTATAGTAGTAATATGTGGTAGTCTGCTTTTGTAAAGATTGTCGTTGTTGTTGTTAAGTGCTGTGAAGTCAGTTCCTATCATAGCGACCCTGTATATGGTTTCCAAGAAGTGGTTGGTGAGCTTGGACTGCCAATTTTGTGGTTCAAACCGACTTGAAGTCCAGTGCATTAATGCACAGCGCCACCCCAGAACTTCATGCTGAAACTACTGTGAGGCATTTCTACTCTGTGCTATTGGGTTGGTGTGAGTCCGAATTGGGTCTTGGATTTTGAGAATTTCAGAAAGATAGGTCAGATTACAAACACATGAATAAGTAGAAGGCAATGTTGGTTCAATAGTACAATTATTGTCTTATATGTAGTAATTGTTGTTGTTAAGTGCTGCTGATTTGCTTTCAACTCATATTGACCCTGTACAGCATCTCAAAGGTACAGCTGGTGGGTTTGAATCACTGACCTTTAGGTGAGTAATCCAGTGCTTATAATACAGTGTCACACTAGAATTCCAAATGGGAGACTTGGGGTTTTAATTCTTGGCCAATGTATTTGCAGTCAGTGCTTGTCTGTGGGGACTTAAGTGCTACTATGAAGCTGAACAGATTTCAGTAGAATTTTCAGACTAAGAAGGGATAGAAAGAAAAGCCTGTTGATCTACTTCTGGTAAGTCAGCTAATGAAAACTCTATGGATCATGATGCCCCAATCTTGTTGCATATGAGGTTACATGAGTCAAGGGTTTACTTGAGAGAATCTAACAACTACATACATGAGTGACTAGCATGAGGTAAGACAAAGACAGACTTTTGGAGGCTTGCATTCTCTGGTAGGGTTTGAAACGTACTTGAAATAGTAAGGGGAGGTATTGGAAAGCTCTCAGCAGAAGCATGGCTTGATTTGATTGTTGAGTAGCAGAGATCAGTAAGCAGTTAAATCACAACACCTATGACTGCTGATGGAGAACCCCTCATCTTCTTAGAGCAGAAGATACTTCCTAGTTCTTACAGGTCAACTCTGTCACTAACAAGTTAAATTTTAGTTTCCCTAAACAAAGTATTCAAACAAATGAAGGTGCCATCATTATCTCAGTTACTGAAGACAATTTAATTTTTTTCTTTCCAAATCTCTTGCCCATTTGAAAATTCCAAGAGATGTGCCTTTCACTCATCACCTAGAAAGTGAGAATCTTTTTACATGGGACATAGGAGCCCCCCAATCCCCCACACACTACCATCAAGTCAATTCCAACTCATAATGTCCCCTTATGGAGTTTCCAAGACTATAAATCTTTATGGCAGAAGACAACCTCATCTTTCACCTGTGGAGCAGCTGGTAGATTTTAACTGTCAACCTCTGATTAGCAGCTCAAAGTGTAACCAACACTGCCACCAGGATTCATTTGGGGCATAGGAAAATAGGAGGATATGGGAAGGTTTTCTAGCTGGTGTGTAGTCAGTTTGCTGCTCGCCTATCTGTATCTCCCTGTGGCTCTGTAAGCTCTATTCTGTGGTATATTTGAAAATCACCCCCCACTGCCCCACCCTCAGAACTCTCATCCACAGTTTTCTGTTGTTGGAAGTTCTGGGAGGAATATCCTTTCCCTAATCACCTTTCTTTCAACACTAGATTTACCCTTCATTCTCAGCCAATAATATCTTTTGGCCCCACTGAGTAGCGTATTGGTGATGAGGAATGGAAGGAGGGTAATTTGTAAACTTGCTATCATACACTGCCTTTTAGCTCACTGGAAGTTTAGGAATTCCTTGCCAATCCAATCTTGGTGCTATAAGAAATAGGTCAAGCTTTGCTCTGTCCAAATTAGTTTTTAACATTTTGCCTTCCTTCTTCATGTGTCTCCACACACTTCAGTAGCTCAATAATCTACAATGTAAACAGAACCTAGACCCAGATTCAAGGGAAACTGTATTCAAAGGAAGATTTATGTGTGAAGCAGATCTCCCCAATGAAAAGAGCAACCAGTCAAGAAGAAATATAAGTACCAACAGTGTACCTTTCTCTCTAGGGGAAATGGATGAAGTTTAATGCTCCACAAAAACTTTCCTCTAAGAAAACATTTCTCTTCTTCTAAGTTTGTTTACTTATTTTTCTCCTGAGAATGGGAGAGTACAGAAGTTCTATATTTTCATGTTTCATGATATAACCATCTTAACCCAGACCTTATCTAAATTCAGTTTAACCATTTTCATTCTTTGTTCATTGCAAACAAGACTGAGAATTATTATAAAAATGAAATTTAATTATTGCCACAGATGAATTCTTCATATGCCATTCCATTACATTTGATCGTATAGGACAGATTTTCAGGCTGTGCAGAATAATTATGAGTTAGGAGGTAATAGACAATTAATGCAAATGCAGATAAAAGGACAAATTAAAACAACTATAGTTGTTTTATTTATTTATTCCCTAATGCCTAACAGAGAAATGGATCCATTATGAGCACTGAACTTTTCATCTCTGTGGATTTGTCACTTTTAGGGCATATCTTATCTAATTTTGGGGGATACCCTGAGGACAAGAACAGGGAACATTAAGATGGAAAAATTTATATTGAAAACAACATTTTAGAGGCATCTAGAGCATTAACTTTAGTGCGTTATACTATCTAGTAAGAATTCTAACATCAAATGGTTTTAAGCAAAGCATTTCTCCACAGACCTTTGAAATTTCTGACTAGGAATTTAATAGGGAGATTTTATTATTGGTTTAAATAGGGTATAAACTCTAAGAGAAAAAATACACAAATCTGGAGTCTGAGCTATAATATGTAAACTGAGGCTAGCTAGTTAGTAGCCAGAACTCCAAATACAGGAACTTATCAGACTTTAAGACTTGGTTAAGAGTCTCTTAAATTTTGGTTATGTCTTTCAGGGCATGCTAAATGGGTATTTATTGTTTTTGTATTGATAAATAATATATGACAAAACAAAGGCATGGGCATATCATCACCATTTTTATCATCCACAAAGCTAAGTCATTTAATTCCAGTAGGCAAAGTAAAAAAATAATAAAATAAAAGATGCTTTGGCTTTATAGAAATGGGTGGAAAATACGATGATTATTTTAGCCTAAACTGATTAGGTCAGCATTCTAATAGTTTTGACATGTAGTGTCAAATTCATTTTTTAAAAATATACCTGTTTGGTGATCATTGCATTTGAGATCAAATCTTATTGTGATGGGTACTGAAAGTGCACACACAGACATGTAGACACACATCACCAGAAGCCCTGTCAGAGGCCCCTCACTAACAAGACATCTTTGACCTGTGATAGCACAGATTCAAACTATATACATATATATAACATTTTTAAACCTCACAACTACTATACTTAATTTTGCTTGTATCCATAATCAGCACTCATGGAAGCAACAGTCAAGAAATGAAACGACATCAAATGCCATATTGCAAAAGACATGTTTAAAATGTTATTAAAAAGCAGCAAAGATATCAGTTTGAGTATTAAGGCAAACTTGACCCTAGTCATGGTATTTCCAATGACCTCATATGCATGTGGAAGTTGGAAAATGAATAAGGAACCACAGAAGAACCAATGCCTTTGAATTGTGATGTTGTTGAAAATACTGAAAGGACTGCCACTTTCATGGAAGAAATACCACCATGATATGTGAGGATGGTGAGACTTCATCTCTTATATTTTAAACATGTTGTCAGGAGGGACCAGTCCCTGAAGGAAAACATGCTTGGTAAAGTAGAGGATTGATGAAAAAGAGGAAGATTCTCAAGGAGATAGATGAACACAGGGTTAGTAACAATGTGTTCAAACATAACAATAACAATTGTGAGGCTAGCACAGGACCAGGGAGTTTGGTTCTGTTATGCATAGGGTTGCTATGAGTTAGAACCAATTCAACTGCACTTAACAATAACAATAACTCCAGAACAATGATCCTCAACAATGGTTACATACTAGAATTTCCTCAAACATGCTTTAAAAAACATAGCAAAACAAAGATCAATGAATTCAGAATATGTAGACTGGGTTCCAGGTATTAGTATTAAAAATGAAAAAAAAAAAAAATTCTCTAGGTGATTTTGAAGTCCTAGGGATTTGAATCACTAGACAACTTCGTGTCCAGGAGCCTAGACAGGGAATGAATTAATTCCAGAGGATTTAGATGCTATATTCCATCGGTACCAACTTATAAAATATAGGATCAGAAATATGAGAAGTACAGTGTTGTTCTTGTTGTTGTGAAGTGCCATCGAGTCAGTACAACCCATAGCAACCCTGTATAGGGTTTCCAAGGAGCAGCTGGTGAGCTTGAACCGCCGACCATGAAGTTCAAATGGCTTTGCAGTCAGGTGCATTAACACACAGTGCCACACAGTACACTACACTAGGTTAATTAAACAAAACCCGTTACATCAGGCTCCTGCCTGAAAGAGTAGCTGGCTCAGACACCGATGACAACTAACACACTTAATTGAGAGACTCAAGTTACTGAATATAAGTAGAATTCCCCTATTTGAACTTAATGATTTCAGAATGATATGATTCAATGTGGACTGCTTTTGGAATTAAAAGGCTCACATGACACATTTTTTCTGAGGCTGCATTTTGGCAAAGAGGGGATTTGTTTTATCTAATATTATATATTCTAGAATCTATATTCTGTGGAAAGTGGAGGCAGTGGTGATTGAGGGATAGAATTCCCACCTTCCATGTGGTAGACCTGGGTTTGATTGCAGCCCAATGTCCCTCTAGTGCAGATACCACCTGTTTGCCAGTGGAATGTTGTGTGTTGCTCTGATGCTGAAGAGATTTTAATGGAGCTTCCAGACTAAGATAGACTAAGAAGGCAGTCCTGGCAATCTACAGCTGAAAACTCAGCCAATGAAAACTTGATGGAACAGACCATTGTGGTTAGGGTTGCTATGAGTTGGCAGCCCATCCCATGGCAATGAACTACAAGAGCAACAATATTCTATGGACTAAACAGATTCAATAGTCCAAGATGGATGTGGGTGCAGCAACAATTCTAGAAACTTAAAATTACTTTGACAATCAATACTGTCAAAGTGGCAAATTCCCAGTAAAAAGAATCTAATTATATCACTAAACTACAGATAGTGGGATATATTCTCCTGGATTTGTCTACATGCCATTTTCTTTGATTATTGAAAACTGTATAATGTACATTCCTGGTTTAGTTAATCTACTTTGGAAACCTAGTAACAATTGACCTTGTTTCACAATTTGTGTTTCCCTGACCTGCCAGAATACCTGTAATATATCACATTTCTCTTGTATGCTAAATAGAAGTCAAGGTAGCCTCATTTTCTAATGGTTGTCAGAAACCCCAGCTGTTGGGTGGCAGTTTCAGACTACTGATTTTCATTGTGTTGGCAATTGCCTTCTAGTGGGTTCTGATTTAGAACAACCCTGTATAGGATTTCTGAGGAGAGGCTGGGAGGTTTGAACTGACAACCCTTAGATCAGCAGTTCAGTCCTTCTTCTACAGAGTCACACCAGGACTCCACTGGCTTCCATTAGAGCAGGACTGTATGTTGTTTTTACATGCCATTGAGTTGTTTCTGACTTTTATTGAACTTGTGTAGGGTTTCCAAGGAGCAGCTGGTGAGTTTGAACTGCCAGCCCTGTGGTTCAAACCAACCTTGCAGTCCAGTGCTTTATCCCACAGTGTCACACCAAGACTCTATTGTTGTTCTTAAGTGTTGTCGAGTCAGTTCTGACCCATATCGACTCTGTATGGGGTTTCTGAGGAGAGGTGGTGAGCTTGAACTCCTGACCTTGCTGTTCAAACTGACTTTGCAGTCCAGTGCATTAACCAGCAGAGCCACACCAGGACTCTAAAAGGTTGATGACATAATTTGGTCTGACCCTGCCAGGGCAACCACAGTTCCATCCATCAAATTAGGTATGAGTTTATTAAATGTTTGACCAAATACAGGAGGCCAATTATTAAGTTGAAATTTTTGTATGGTCTCGTAATGATTTTGGCAGAAAAAAAGATTCCCCACCCCTGAATTAGAGAGATGCATAAAGGTTTGCAAAAAGTGTTCTCCTGGATTTAGTTAAATAAGCAAATAAAACTTTGAAGATAAAGTGTTTTCAATCAACTGATATGATGAATATAAATTAAGCTAGTGTTTGAATCTATGCCTCATAACAGCTTTAATTACTTGTACCCATTAAGCACTTTTTTTTTTTTTTTTTGTATCATAATTGCATTGTCTGGATGTGCTACATTTAATTACTGTCCTATTTTTATATATGGAGTCCTGGTGTGGCACTATAAGCACTGCATTGCAAACCACAAGGTTGACAGTTCAAACTCACCAGCATAGCCTTGGCAATTCTATACAGGGTTGCTATGAGTTTGAACTGGCTTGAATTCACTTAACAGAAATTTATATATATACAGTGTTTTCCCTTCTCTTTGTAATATAGAACTGGCAAAAATGATGTTACAAAAGAGATGATATAGGGAAAGGTTGTATTGGAATTGCAAGTTTTTGAAAACTTTAACTAGAAAACTTGATGTCTGGAGGGAAAAAGATCTCTTTGACTCTGATTAAATTGCATACTAGGGTCAATAACAAGGAGTAATTATATACAACAGCAACAACAATTTAAGAGTGAGGCAAAATAACCAATTTCAGCTTTCAAATTTTGCTTGAGATATGCTCAAAATAAAAAAATGTCCTATCCAAAGGCAAAAGGAATTCCTAGATTTTAAAGAGTGGAAAACTTATTCTAAACCACTGTAAATAATAATGTTATTTTATTCTAACATTCCTACTTCCACCATGCTATCAAGAGTAGGTAAAAGAAATTTAAGGGCTTTCAAAGTCTCTTGTTGTTAGTATTTACCATTATTTCCCATGATTCACAAATTGATTTTCTGGCTTTATATCTATAATAAACAGTGGACCTTCTTAATACCATACTTTTTCATAAGTTGATGAGTAAGGGGATGAAAAATGAGCTGTCATTCCACAGTCTCCTGCAAGTTGGCTCTTTAAGGGAATATTGCTGTTTTAAAGTTATCTTTATTTTAATTTGTTGTTGTTGTTTCTCTCCATTGCATTTCAAAGCTTTCTGGAGATTACCTTCCTATCCTTATCAGTTATTAAGTCCTGCAGATTCCTTTTATTCCCTTCGGGTATGGAGGTTATTTAACAGTATGGAGCTGGAGAATGAGATAGATGGGTTCCTTGTACTAGCCCACATCTGAAGATAAGACAGGCAGGTGGCATTAATACCAGCATGTAGGTGCAAACTATTGATGAGGAATAAGATTCTAAAAATATGCATGAGGAGGAGCAGAAATGATATTCTCAAGAAGTAAAGCAGATTAGAGGAGATAACTTCCTTTTCTCCATCCCCAGGGTTCTACTTCACATAGACAATTATGTTTACTATGAAAAGCAAGTTTGGAGAGGGTCACATTCACCATGTGTGTCTAGTTTTTCTCCTGCTTCCCAGTTGCTTCTTCCATTTATCTTGGGAAGACTACATCTAACCCATTCATATGTTTAGGGCTCATAATTTTTTTTCATTCTGCCTTAACAGTATCTACCTTCAGAAACTGAGGTCCAATGTTGGTCTCCTCAGACATTCTTGTCTTTTAACAGGACATGAATGTAATTAGCAACATAGGGATAGGCTAATAGTATTTGTTGATGTCTTTCACATATGTCAGCAGAGTATTCAAGGTACTTGAACAAAAATGACCAAATATAGAAAACTTTTAATAGTTCATCTGTCTCTCCATTCATCTATCAATGAGATAACAACAATGCCATTGTTGTTAAATGCTATCAAGTGAGTTCTGACTCATAGCGACCCTGTATAGGGTTTCCAAGGAACAACAGTGAGTTTAAACTGCCAACCTTGCCTAGCAGTCAAGGGTGCTTTTCCTACAGAGCCACACCAGGTATCAAACATAGCAATTGGGAGGCTAGCACAGGACCACACAGTGTTTCCTTCTATTGAGTATAAGGAGCCGTTGAGTTGAAATGGACTCATTGGTACCTGACAACAGTGACAGTCTATCAATATCTATCATCTATGATTGTATCTATCTATGTATCTATCATATACTTATCATTGTTGTCAAGTTTATTGTAGTATCATTTACGTAGTATAATATCCACATTTTTAAGCATGCATTCAGAGTTTTGACACGTATCATCATATAAACACCACAATCAAGATTAAAAAGCAATTCTATCACTTCAAACATTTTCTTTGTACTCAACCACTCCCCACACCAGCAGACTGTCAACCACTGACATATCTTCTCTCACTTTAATTTTGTCTTTCCAAAATGCAATATAAATGAAATCATACACTATGTAGACTTTGGGATCTGGATTCTTTCATTATCAATGTGTTTCAAATTCATTCTTTTTGAAGTATGTCTGTTTCTTTATATTGTTTCTTTATATTTATATAATAACTCACTATGTAGACAAATTGCTGTTTATATGTACATTCACATATTGAAGGACACTTAGCTTCTTTTCAGTTTGGGGTGATTATGAATGAAGTCACTATACACATTCATAAGCAGATTTTTGTGTGAATGTACATTTTGATTTTCTCTTGAGTAAATACTGAGGAATGGGATTCTACTTCACCACTTGAAATTAGTAAATTAATGCTATAATTTTATGTGTTCTGTCTTTCGTGAGTTTATTCTGTATGTGTTGAAACACTGATATATCTGAGTATTGAGGTTCTAGATTTTCAGAAATTCAGACTTTGGATTAATCTTAATTGGTCAAATCATATTACCCTTTCATATATAAATTATTCTATTTGTCATTAGTCTTTGTGTTGTACTATAGAATAAGTACTAGACTGCTAACTACAAAATTGGTCATTAAAACCTACCAACCACACCTCAAAAACCCTATACAGGGTCACTATAAGTCATAATTGACTTGATGGCACTTAATAATCACTGACGTTTTTATAGCAGAGTTATTGAACTTGATTCACATATCATAATATTAAAAAACTGATGGTATTGAAGGAAGAATTCCAAGTTGCACTGAACTCTTTGGTAGAAAACAAGGCTCCATAAATTGACAGAAAACTAACGGAACTATTCCAACAAACAAATGAAGTGCTGGAGGTCCTCACTCGTCTATTCCAAGAGTATTGAAAGCCAACTATCTGGCCAACCAATTGGAAGAGATCCATATTTGTGCCCATTCCAAACAAAGATGACCCAAAATAATTCAGAAATCATAGAACAATATCATTAATATCACATGCAGATATACTTGTGATGATGACAATTCAACATGGTTGCAACAGTAAATTAACAGGGAGCTGCCAGAAATTCATCCTAGTCATGTGATTTGATGTGTTTTGATTTTTATTTTCCTAAAAACTACTTTCTATGATGTGTCAAATATGCTTTCCATCCACATATGTGTAAGTCTAATGCTTCCAAATCACATACGTGTAAATCATCTGTCTTGTGAAGTTAGAAATATAAAAATATAAATATGTGAAGTATATTATAAACAACCTTTCTAAATTGACTTTTCAACTACATGTTGTATGCAATAAAAAGAAATATAACATGTAACTAAATTTTGGTGGTGGTTATGTGCCGTGGAGTCGGTTTCGACTCATAGCCACTCTGTACAGGGTTTCTGAAGCTGTGAATCTTTATGGGAGCAGAAAGCCTCATCTTTCTCCCATGGAACAGCTGGTAGTTTCGAACTGCTGAGGTTCGCAGCCTGATTCGTAGCCACTATTATGCAAATCATGAACAATGCCCTTAATTCCTAACCTTAAAGAAAAGAATCTAGGTACCCTTAATCTATGGCCTTGAAGAGAAGTTGTAACACAGTAGTTTTCATTAAACATGACATCATCTGGCCCTTATTGTGTGAGGCTAGGGGAGAAAATTACATACAAACCCTAAACTTTGACTCACTCAATTAGAGAAGGCAGAGACAGAATCTCTTTTTACTCCCTTCCAGAGAAGAATGCTGAGATTGTCCACCAACCTTGACCTCAAACCCCAGTTATAAGCCACTTGCATAGAGGAGGAGTTGTGATCAAGACTTCTTCCTGAGACCACTGATTAAAGATCCATGCTTACAGTCTGCAGATTTGGACTCTACCTATTGGGCTAATCTTATATTGTCAAGATCCTCCGGTTATAACTGAGTGTCTTGTGATTTTTCCAGTGTGCCTTGTCATAGCTACCATGCTCTAAACTAAATGACCATAGAGCCTCTTTATATTTTGAGATTCATATTTAT
Source organism: Chrysochloris asiatica (assembly GCF_000296735.1). Lineage (NCBI taxonomy): Eukaryota > Metazoa > Chordata > Mammalia > Afrosoricida > Chrysochloridae > Chrysochloris > Chrysochloris asiatica. The sequence goes on from NW_006408617.1 coordinate 7,461,367, forward strand.
TCATAAATTCCCTTTGAGCTTTTTATTTATCTAATTTAAAATTTAATTGCTAATTAAGTGCTATTTTATGAGGACTTTGAAGCTAATTTACTGTTCATTTAGATTAGAGATAGTCATATAATTATATTCTTAAATTCAAAGACAGCAAATTTTATTTTAACGAGCATTGTCATATATGCCATTCCATAATAAAAAGAACTCTCATTTGTTGGTTTTTATAGTAAACTTGAATCTAATCTTCTCTCTGTGGTTTCAATTGCAATTTCTTTGGGGGGGTAGATATAATCTAAAATGAAAAATAATACTGCAAACGTAAAGCATTTGTAGTTAATAATCTTTGGGTAATATATAATTCTTCTCACCCCAAACGGAATTGTCATTGTTAAATGTTGTTGAATTGGTTCCCACTCACAGCTATCTTGTATACATTTCTAAGGCTGCAAATCTTTGAAGAAGCAGAAAGCCTCATCTTTCTCCCATAATAACATCACAGAAGTAAAGCGGAATAGAAAAACAAAGTGAAAAGAAACCAACTTGGATTTTAAGTTCCTCATAGTCTTTGTCTTGTGACTGTAATTATTACAAAATCAAAGGTAAATCTGAGGACAATAGAAAAAAATGCCTGTGGTTATTGACTTGCAGAAGATAGAGTCAAAGTGGCATTGATCAAGTGAGGAAACTGAATAAAGGCAAGCAGAGAGGGGCAACTTCTTACACTGGTAGAATTTTGTCTTAGAAATAGGCTTAACTTATACGTACTCTAGGGAGCTCTGGTAGCTTAGTGGTTACCAGTCAGGCTGCAAACCTCAAAGCCAGCAGTTCGAAACTACCAGCCATTCCCTGGAAGAAAGATGAGGCTTTCTGCCCTGTAAATATTTACATCCTCAGAAATCTTGTAAATATTTACAGCCTCGGAAACCTTGTGCAGGGTCGCTATAAGTCGGAACCAACTTCATGGCACACTACTATCACCACCACGATAAGTATCCTGCTTTTAGAAAATCATAAAATAACTAAAAGGATTATATCTACTTTACATTATTGGTGAAAAAATGAGGACGGAGTCTAGAGTGGAATCTTAGCTCCTGGGACTGCAGGCAGAGCAGGGCTAATGTAAAATGGAATTGTGTGGGCATCCTGTTTACATCTGCTTGTTCTCTGGGAGGTGACTTCTGGCTCAGGGAAGGGGCTGCTGGTGTTGGAGCCTTCTGGGCATGTGATTCCACTGACTCTGAGCGGCGAACTTACCTTTACAACCCTTGCTAAGGACTCTCAGGCACAAATCTCAAGCATTCTCTCCTTCTTGGGTTCTACTGCATTCTAAATTCCCTTTATTCTGTAAGTCAGTTTGGACAAATTGGACAATTTCCTCTTATTTAGGCCTAATCATCCATAGATCCTTTATGTAGAAAAAAGATAAATTACTGGGAACCAAGTCAGAGATATAAATCAAATGATAACTGCAAAGATATGTAACACCAACCATTTCTCCCATAACCCTCTCTACTCAGCTGGCTTCAATAATTCATTGCAATGGTCACACAGGACTCAGAGACAGCACTCATAGTTTGTGGGGTTACTGTTGTTGTTAAGTACCGTGGAGTCGGTTCCAACTCATAGTGACCCTGCACAGGGTTTCCAAAGCTGTAAATCTTTACAGGAGCAGAATGCCTCATCTTTCTCCCATGGAACAGCTGGTAGTTTCAAACTGCTGACCTTGAGGTTGGCAGCCCGACTCTTAACCACTACGCTACCAGAGCTCCTTTACTAGGGAACTTAAAAGGATCCGAAAATGCTCAATTGTTCTAGTCAGCCGTTGGAAATGCCCACGGGACACATGATTCCACCATAAGTCTCTGCCTGAAGGCACTCAGTTTTAAAAACTCAGCCCTACACGTTAAGTGCCTAGAGCACCCCACTCCACAAGTACATTTTCTGCTCAGAGTCATTCAGCTTCACCTGCTCAGTGGCTGGGAAGCACTGCTCTGTCTTTTGCTCTGGGTTTTTTTTTTTTTTCTGCTGCTGCTGTTTCTCTGCCACTCCCCCAGTGTCATGGCTTTCTGACTGAATCAAGGAGGTTCAATGCCCAGAGATCTCTGGGTCTAAAGAACACATTTCCCTTCTTCTTCTTTGGTGATAGTAAGATTCCCCCTTATGCCTATGAAATGGTTTATTTTATACCCATGTTAGAGTGTCAAATTTTTACAATTATAAATGAACTCTGCTCACATCCACAGCTGAACCATGTCATCTTATCAGTATCTTCTCCCACCTTCTCTTACCCAGACCCAGCAGGGCAGAAACATTGTTTGGTGGGAGTTACAGACTACAGATAGAAAAGACATTAGATAATTCACTACATCACAATAGCAATGGACCTAAAGAAGTAAGGATAACGAGTATGTAGCATGTGTTAATTAGAACACGTGAAGAGAGTGGTCAGGTTGGTAAGATTGACTGCTACTCTCCTTTTTTCTTTCCAACAAAGATTCTTGAGAACTTGCATTATGCAAAAGCAAACTAGGTGAAGTTGAGGATACTAATGAAATAAAACATGATTTGAATCCTGATGACTTCTCTGCTTAGGACATTTAATACAAATAATAATAATATAAACCTAGGTTCCGTTTTAAAGATTTTAACTACTCAGACATGCCTAGTAAAATGGTGGATCAGTAAATCAAGAGGCCTATTTACAGGGGGTCATTCAACTTCCAAAGGAAATGATTGCTTCTGTTTCTAGAATTTAGACCCTGATAGGTCTGAGATGATGTGGCCAAAATGGGGTCCTCAAGAAAGATTCCAGAAAGGACTTAGTCTGAAAAGTAAGAATATGGACAGGAATTTGTATGAAAGGTTTAGTTTGTAAAGGAAAGGGAAGGGCAATTCTGAATTTGAGTAATCAGGTATTAATGACCATTTCTATTTATTCTGGCACAGTATTCATTGAAAATATGTTTTATTTTAGGAAGCATGTTGTAAAAAACAGAGCAGATTCTCTTCCAGGTTGCCTTTCTCTATGATCTGTATTTCATTCTAGTATAAGAACTCTACTACAAATGGAATGATGCATTCATTGTCTCTTTTAATGTTACCAACAAAGTTGCAAGGACGTTATTGATGGTGATGGTGATGGTGGTGGTGGTGGTGGTGGTGGGTGTGCAGTGGAGTCAGCTCTGATTCATAGTGGCTCTGCATAGGGTTTCCACGACTGTAAATCTTTATGTGAGCAGAAAGCCTCATCTTTCTCCCACAGAATGGCTGGTAGTTTCGAACTGCTGACCATGAGATTAGCAGCCTGCCTCGTAAACACTATGCTACCAAAGCTCCTTAAGGAAGTTATTAATATCTATATTTTCAAGAGAGGAAAATGTAGACACTAGTGTTTGCATCACATTTTTAGATAAAAACAGTATTGGAACTGGTCCTTTGAGCTGAATCCCATGCTCTGTCTCCTAAGTGACCCTGCTTTGGAAGGAAGCAATGTGCAAATAGGAAATGGTTCTTAACTCAGATATAAATTTATATTTTTTTTCCTAGACATACTTCTTTGCTTTCTGGGTTAAATTTATTTGAGAAACTGAGTTGGATATTTCAGAAAAAGAGCAGGTAGGTCAAAGTACAGGTAGGTCTGGTTTGGATAAATATTGACTTGGACTCACTTTTCACTGCTAAGATAATTTTTCATTGTCCTTTTCCCCTTCCTGTTGCTTTTAGTAGCAGTGCCTGGACTCTACAAGTAGTTAATGTGCTTGACTGTTAACTAAGCCTACACAGAGGTGCATCAGCAGAAAGGACTGGCAATCTACTGAAAACTGTAGGGAGCACAGTTCTACTCTGTCACACACAGGGTCAGAATATATTCAAAGGCAATACTTTTTTTTTTTTTTTTTTAAAGCTTTTATTGTGACTTGAGTGAATAGTTTACATGGCATAACATCGGTTTTGCACTCAGCCAATCATATTTTCTTTCATTGCAATGATTACAATCCCCTTCTGTACCATCAATTAACACTATTTGCCTCTATTCCTTTTTTGTGTGTATGCACAAAAACACACGGAAATATATAATGGTTTAAACTACCAAAGGACATATATTGCAGTCTCCTGTCTGCCAGCACACAGTCTTTCTCTTTTCCTGAGTCCAGAGTTCTCAGCTGCTCTATCTCTCCAATGGCAATGCTTTTCAGAAATTTTTTTTATTGTTTTCAGTAACTTAACAATCTGGGAAAAAACAACAATAAAAAAAATATATATTTATATATTGTACTTTTTTTGTGTTTGTCCTAACCAAGGGATGTTGTTGTTGTTAAGTGCTGTCGAGTGTCGAGTTGGTTCTGACCCATAATGACCCTGTGTAGTGTTTCCGAGGAGCAGCTGAAACTGACATTGCAGGCCAGTGCATTAAGCTGCAGTACCACACCAGGACTCCTACCAAGGTTAAAACTGTAGAATTTAATTGAAAACAATACTTTCCCTGACACTTAGTCCATTAATATTAGAGAAAAATATATTGTAAAATTAACAACAATAAATGGAAAAATCATTTATACACTTTACTTATTTTGATAATTAGTTTTAGAACTTTTCTTTTCCTTCTGGAATCAAATCAGCCTCAACTTATATTCACTGAGAAATAAATCTTTCTAATACCATGTACTAGATTTTGGGGATTATGTGCAGGCAGCCTCCTTCAAAGGGACCATGATATTACATGTTTTTCTTCCAGTTCCTAAAATGTATTCTTAATCAGAATGTCATTTTATCAGGTTTAACTAAGACCCAGACCCACTGGCATCACGTTGATTCAGACTCCTAGTGACCCACTGTAGAATTTCTGACGCTGTAAATCTTTACAGGAGAACAAAGGCTCCTCTTTATCCCTTGGCGTGACGATGGGATTCAAACTGTTGACGATGAGGTTAGCAGCCCAATGTGTAACCCACTATGCCAATAGGATTTAGCTACATGTAATTTTAGTATCTTTCTTTAACACTTTTTAGGGCAATACATCTAGAACTCATTTCCTGGACAAGCTTTCCACATCTCCTTAGAGAACAAATAATGATTATTTGAAATATAGTTGAGAAATTGTCACAGTTCAAAAGTTTTGTATCACAATTTTATTATCTATGTTGGTGTTACATTTTTCATTCTTATATTTTCTCACATATCACAAATTCAATGGACTGTTACAAAGTTCTCAATGAAAACTTAAATTCACAAAAGAAAAAAATAAATCTAGTTATTTATTCTTTCATGTATGACCATCTATGTACCAAAGAAAATAAGAATATTGTTATCATTTAAAATATTTTTAAAATAATTTTTAAAATTATATAAAATATACTACAGTTCAAACAAGAATAAAGAGGAAAAGTCATGATATAGAATTAGACAAAATGCTATTTTCTTCCTTTGTTTATATATCATGATTAACACTTTTGGCTGCCACAAGAGGGCTGTTAGAGAGAAAAATATGTATCATTCAGTTGCTGCTGGTTCCTTCTTCTCTCCTTAATGAAACAAAATACAACAAAACAAAATTCAAACCAGTTGCTGTCTAATCAAATTTAACTTATAATGACCCCATTGTTGAAGAGTAGAGTTTTCAATGACTGATCTTTTTGAAGCAGATCACCAGGCCTTTCTTGTCAGGTGCCTTTGGGTGACTTTAAACTGCTAACCTTTCCAGTAGTTGACAGCCTAACCATTTGCATCTCTCCTCCAACCCCTAATATCTTTCCTTCTCCTTGTTATTGCTGTTGTTAGATGCCTACTAGTCGGTTCCAACTAATAATGACCCTGTGTAGGGTTTCTGAGGAGTGGCTAGCAGGTTTGAACCACCAGTCTTTCCGTACTGTCCTACAACACCATACCAGGATTTATCTTTTCTCCTTATTTACTTGAATACAGATTGTTTCATTTTGTTTTGTTTTAATTTATACTAATTTTTCAAGGATTATAGCAGTATATAGCAGTATAGCTAGTAGTATAGCAGATTATGAACTGGACTGTTAATCTCAAGGTCAGCAGTTCAAATCTACCAGCTGCTCCACAGGAGAAAGATGACGCTTCCTGCTCCTGTAAAGATTTACAGCCTCGAAAGCCCTATAGAGGATCACTATGAGTCAGAACCAACTCAGTGGCACACAACCATCACAACCATACCTTTTTTCCTAGGAATAAATTTACTATATGTAATATGGTTTGTAAAAACCACTGTCATTTCCTGTTGTGAACTTTTTGTTTCATCTTCCCATGGTAACCTCCCTAAGCCTCCTTCCTTTAATATTTTTGAGGGGAATTATGGTAACTAGTCTAGTTGTTTCATATCACATCAGTATAAAGAATCTTTTATTATTTGAAAAGCTAAGCAAATTTTCTTCCCTTAATTCCCCCTATGCAGATTTTAGATTGTATTATACAAAACAAAGTAGACACTCTCATGGGCAAGGTTTTAAGAGTTTTCGAATTAGCTTTTCCTCAGCGCATTGTCAAGAAAAGAACTTCACAAAAAAGGGGGAAAGTTCATTCTGTCAATTTTATATAGCTCATTCTGCAAAGGATTGAAGTATAAAAAAGTAAGATTAGTGAGTAAGAAGTCTGGCAGCTTTCTGTGTGTGTTTGCATGTGTGGGGTTTTATGTGTTGACTACATGCTTGTTTGTGGTGCTGTAGGATAAGCACTGGACTTCAAACTGCTTGGTCAGCAGTTCAAACCCACCAGCTGCTCAATGGAGAATTATACAGGGTTGCTATGAGTCAGAACCAACTTGATGGCACTTAACAACAACTCATGTTTGTTCACCATAGTTTGACTTCAGAAAAGTTCAATGAATATAACCAACTGACATCGGAAGCTAAACAAATTTTTCATGTAGTGACTTTGTGGGCAATCAAGAACAGTAGAGTGCAGCACTGGGAATATAATTGATCCAGAAATTCCTGCAATTTGCCATCCTAAAATCCAGATTGCCAAGAGTGGATACAACACCTCTCATCTATTATCATAACTGTGGAGCTAGCAGGATCTCATGCCATCACTAAAATATTCTCCCATTAAGAACAGGTTTAAAGGAACACTTCATTTCTAAGCGGCTATGAAATTAGGCACTGATTTGGGCTGCCAAAAGAACCAACAGATCCGTTTTGGAATAAGCGCAACCAGAATGCTCCTTGGAGGCCAAGATGGCCACACCGTCTCTCATACTGTGGACATATTGTCAGGAGGGACCAGTTTCTGGAGAAGGATATCATGTTTGGTAAGGTGGAGGGTCATAGAAAAAGAGGAAGACCCCAAACCAGATGGATTGGCCAAGTGGCAATATTGATGGACTCAAATGTGGCAACAGTAGTGAGATTGGCCCAGGATCGGGTAGCATTTTGTTCTGCTGTGCACAAGGTCACTATCGGTTGGTACAGACTCGGTGGCACCTAACAACAACAGCAATCCTCCCTTTGGTCAAAGTTTTGACTCAGCATAATAAAGAAAAGAAAATATAGGCCTGGGGGCTCAAGACCATAATCTCAGGGAACACCATGGTTAAATGGCATAGCATAGAGCCACAAAGACAATGTTCTACATCCTATTTTGGTGTAAAGCATCTGGGATCTTAAAAGCTCAAGAGCAGTCATCTAAGGTGCAACTGTCGATCTCTCCATGTGTGGAAGAAAGAAGAGTGAGGAGAAAACAAGATGCTTGGAATCAATTTGTCCAATGGACTAATGGAACATGTGAACATCAGTCTCCATGACTGTGAAGCCAGAAAAACTAGATGGAGCCTGGCTACCACTACCAAAGTCTCTGAAAGGAATCACACTAGAAGATCCCGGATAGAGCAGGAGAAAATATGGAACAAAACTCAGAATTACAAATAATAATAATAAAGAATGAATTTACTAGTCAGAATGAGACTGGAGGAACCTGAGACTATCCCTCAACCATCCTTCAGATCTGGAAAGGAACCTACTATTATGGCCCAATTTTCAGCGGGACAACAACACTGGTGAGGTATGCTCGCCATGGAATGGTCAATCATTCAAAAGCAAAAGGACATCATTTACCTAAGAGCAAAGCTGAGAAGGGATGAGAAGGTGAGTGGAATGGAAATACGAATCACAGGGAGGAAGTGGAATAATTGTTGATGTATGGAGGGGATTGTAATATTTGAGCTGTAAACAAAGTGTATGGCTTGTTGGATGTAAAACTGATGATCTTATCTGTAAACCTTCATTCAATTCACAATAAAAGGTTAAAAAAAGAAAGAAAGAAAAGAAAATGTAGAATAGAAACAAACAAAAGCTCAGAACTGAAAGTAGAGACTTGTTAGTTTGAGTTCCAACTTTGCCTTTAACTAATAGTAAAAATTTAGACAAGCCATTTTCATCTCTCAAGGACAAATTTCCCTAATTAAGGAAAGAAAAAATGCAGTTGAACTAGATAATCTCTGAGACTCCATGTAGCTTTAAAATTAAGTGATGTGAAAGTAGTATCAGAAACTTAGCTTCCAAACTCAGTCACATTTTCAAACTTTAGTGGCCAGAGGCTTGGATCCTGGAGCTCTCTGTGTGCCCGCTAAAGTAGGAATGAAAAGCAAACTGCTTTCCTTCCTCCACAAAAGCAGTAGGCATCTCTTACTGTTTCACATCTCTCTCCATCATCAAGTTTGAAAACATGCCTACCCAATATTTTTTACCAAGCATGATATTTTATTTATAATTTAGGAGAGACATTTATTAATTATCATAGTCAGTTTTGTATATCAGATTATTTTAGCAAATTCAACAGATGCAATTTATAAGAACAAGATTTAAATACATGGTCACAATTAAAACTATTGCTAAAAGCAATGTATTTTTCTATGACTGTGTACTTCATTGCAAACTCACCTCTCATTTCATTTTTAAGGGATTTTCGTTAAATAATCCAGTGATTTTGTGATCGTTAGCAGGCTGTTAGCATTTGTTACTATAGAGTGGGTAGAAGGTGGAGAATAATTGGGATAAGGGGGAGGCATCAGAGAAGGAGCAGAGAAGGAAAGGGGAAAGAAAGGAACAAGGACAAATAACTCTAATTTCAAAAAAAGGACCATGGGCAGTATGCTCCCAGTTATGTAAAATATTCATGTGTATAATTGTATGTGCATAACTATGCAGTAAGAGTACATGCAACACTTTATTATTCAGGTAAGACTTTGTCATTTTATTTTTAAATTTTAAAGAAAATTAAAGAAGAGATGTGATACACATTTATATATTAAATAATTAATGATACAAAATGTTCTTATAAATGTTTAAGAGTGCTCTTGATTCCAGAATTTAAATGTCATCTTTCAGTATTTTAGAATTATTTGATCTACCTCCCCCATAACTGTCTTTTAGAAACACATGTTACAGAATTATTTGTTCTTCTCCAGAAATACTAATTTGCATAACTATAGTGGATAGAATTGTGTCCTTCCAAAATATGTGTCAGCTTGGCTAGGGCATGATTCTCAATGGTTTAGCAGTTCTGCGGCAGTTATGTGATGATCCCTTTAATGTGATTCTGATGTGATAAAACAATAAGAGGAAAAAGGATCAAATGAGGCTTTCTGCTCCCTGGAAGATTTAAAGCCTCAGAAACCCTATACAAGGGGGTTAATGTGAGTCAGAATGGATTTGACAGCACTTAACAACAATAACAACATATTCAGTATAACCCACTTCCCAGGGGTGTGGCATGCAACCTTTTTATTTTACAAGAAGTAAAAGGGAAGAACTTCTAGAAAGATGGTGGATTAAGCAGAAGCACTACAGAGACCCTCTACAACAAAGATACGAGAAACAAAGTAAAACAGAAACAGATGAAAAGTCTGGCACTATGAACTTCAGAAGGAAGATTAGAAAGGTGGATGGAGTGCTTTCTGGGAGGAGAGGCTGAGCAGGAGCAATGAGAGAGGGAGACTGATTGGTGAACAGTTGGTCATGCACAGCATAACCATCTGTGAGCAGCTTTGGCAGTGGAGGGAGACCTGGCAAGCAGATTCCCAAGGGCAACAAATGAGGTATGATTTTTCTGTTTTGGTGCTGCTGAGCTCCAGACCTATAAAACACATAGAGTCATATACCAGCATTTAACCAATCACCCTGCTCCCAGCTTCTCTGTGGTCCTAACAGACAATGAAACCAGCTCCATCAAGGGTCCCAACAAACTACTTCTGGATTGAGTGCCCTGAGCATGAACAACACTGAGTAAATTGGAACTCTATGTAGGGCCAGAAATGCCTTCAATAACGAAAGACTAGGCTTGAATTTTCTCTTCAGTTCCCTCAGCTTGAGAAATGCTGAACATGTTCTTCACTTTTGGTTTTCTGACTCCAGATCTTTTCACAGTTCGTTGTAATATTTGACTTTGTCTTCTCGAGCTGACCTTTGAAATTTCTCTTCAGCTCTTTACCTCCTCATTTCTTCCATTTGCTTTAGCATCTCTATGCTGGAGACCAAGTGTCTCTTCTGACATCCGTTTTGATCTTTTCCTTCTTTCTTGTATTCTTAATGACTTTTTGTTTTATTCCTGTATGATGTTCTTGATGTCATCCCACAACTCTTCTGCTATTCAGTCTTTAGTGTTTAATGTATCAAATCTGTTCTTCAGATGGTCTCCAAATTGAGGTGGGATATATTCAAGGTCATATTTGGCTCTTGTGGACTTGTTTTAATTTACTCAGCTTCAGTTTGAATTTGTATATGAGCAATTGATGGTTGTTCCACAATCTGCGCCTGGCTTTGTTTCGACAAGGCTGTATTCTTTCACCATACTTATTAAACCTGTATGCTGAGAAAATAATCCAAGAAGCTGGATTATATGAAGAAAAATGCAGCATTAGGATTGGATGGAGACTCACTAGCAAGCTGCGATATGCAGGTGATACAACCTTGCTTGCTGAAAGTGAAAAGGACTTAAAATACTTACTAATGAAAATCTAAGACCATAGCCTTCAATATGGATTGCATCTCAATGTAAAGAAAACCAAAATCCTCACCATTGGATCAATAAACAACATTCTTATCAACAGAGAAAAGATTGAAGTTGTCAAGAACTTCATTCTTCTTGGATCAACTATCAACATTCATGGAAGCAGTCGTCAAGAAATCAAACAACATATTGCATTAAGTAAATCTGCTGCACAAGACCTTTTTAAAGTGTTGAAGAGCAAAGATGTCAGCTTGAGGACTAAGGTGCACCTTACCCAAACCATAGCATTTTCAATAACCTCATATGCATGTGAAAGCTGGACAGTGAATAAGGAAGACCACAGAAGAATTGATGCTTTTGTGCTATGGTGTTGGAGGAGAATATTGAAAGTGCCATGAGCTGTCAAAAGAACAAATGGATCTGTGTTGGAAGAAGTGCAGCCAGAGTGCTCCTTGGAGGCCAGAATGGCCGAACTTCGTCTCTCATACTTTGGACATATTGTCAGGAGGGACCAGTCTCTGGAGAAGGATGTCATGTTTGGTAAGGTGGAGGGTCAGAGAAAAAGAGGAAGACCCCCAGTGAGATGGATTGACAAAGTAGCAGCATCAATGGACTCAAGCGTGGCAACTGTTGTGAGGTTGGCCCAGGACCAGGCAGTGTTTCATTTTGTTGTCTATAGGGTCATTATGAGTTGGTACCAACTTGATGGCACCTAACAACAACAACATCAAGGGCCAGGAACTCTGCTGTCACATCCCTTCCACAACCACATCGTGAACTCCTTGAACTGCATGAGTTCCCCTAGAGATCACTTCCTTTTGGGTCTAATCACTGCACTGTTGGTTTTTACAAATAAGACATAACACACAGGAGACAACGGACAATTTTAACTCACATGAAGAAAGAGAGAATGGCTCAAACAAATGATGATGATTCTGAGCCAGAAAACATTTCTGAGGAAGAAAATGTAATGGAACTAACTGAAAAAGCATTCAGAATAATAGTATTTTCAATGGATTGATAGATGAGGAAAGCAGGGAGAACACAATAAAAACTTTAGGGAATTCAGGAAAATACTACAAGAACAGACAAAATAAATGCAAATTTTGAAACAATACATAATCTGCAATTAGAAATCTAAAAGATAAATGCTAAGATTTCAGAAATGGACAATACACTAAAAGGGCAAAGGCATAGATTAGAAGTAATGAAATCTGGAATTAGTAAGCTTGAAGATAAATTTCTTAATACCAGTGTGTTTCTTGGATCAACTATCAACACTCACGGAAGTAAGATGGATTGGCTAAGTGGCAGCATCAATGGACCCAAGAGTGGCAAGAGTAGTGAGGTTGGCCCAGGATCGGGCAGTGTTTCATTCTGCTGTGCATAAGGTTGTTATGGGTCAATACTGACTCAATGGCGCCTAACAACAACAACAACAACAACAACAACAACAAGTATGCTAGAAGAACAATCAGAAAAAAGAATTTAAAAATCCAAAGAAAATATAAGAGTTATATGGGACTCCATGAAGAATAACAATTTATGGGCAATTGGAATTTCATAACAGGAAGAGGTAAGCATAGCGAAAATTGTTGAAGGGTTGTTGGAAGAAAATTTCCTTAACATCATGAAAGATGAGAAGATAAGCTTATAAAAAGCTGAGCAAATCCTAAACAAGAGAAATCACCAAAGAAAATTGCCAAGACATATTGTAATCAAAATGTCCAAAATCAAAGAAAAGGAGTGAATCCTGAGAGCAGCTTGGAAAAAAACGAACCGTTATCTACAAAGCAGAACCATTAAGACTAAGTTTTGATTCCTCAGCAGAAACCATGCAAGCAAGCAGGCAATGGGATGACATATACAAAACTCTGAAACAAAAGGAACCTGCCAATCAGGAATCATATGTCTAATAAAGCTGCCCCTCAAATAAGACAGTGAAGTTAGGACATTTTTTGATAAAAAGAAATTAAAGGACTTTGAAATGACCAGACAAACATTAAAAAAAAAACAAAAAGTGCTAATGGGTGTTTTTTGGACTGAGAACCAACAACAGTAAAGTACCTGAGATTACCATACATGACAACATCACCCAAAACTCGATCCAGATATAGAAGTATTTATAATAAAACAAATCTACAAGACTGAAAATAGGGAACCAGAGATCAATATATAATGAAGTCAGCTACAAAGCAAAAAGAGGGAATAGTGTAGATACAGAACTTCCAAATGTCACAGAAGTCAAGACAGGCTATTTCAAGCAGGGAAAGTTTAATAAATTACAAGGCAACCTCAAAGAAAAACAATACTCCTGCACATCAAAAGAGAAAAGAAAATCAGAAGGACTTAGTAAACATTAACACAACAGATGTGAAAATGAAAATAAAACCCACAAACAAAATAAACTTAGTATAGTAAATTATGTGGAACAAAAACTCCAGCAGTACCACACACACGCAAGAAAACCCACAGAAAATTGATAGTATCAATTCATACCTGTGGATAATTACACTGAATGTAAATGGATTAAATGTACCAGTCAGAAGACAGAGTGCAGAATGGATAAGAAAACAAGATCCTTCAATATGTTGTATACAAGAGATATATAAGAATATGGAAACAGCCTAAATTCCTATCAACAGAAGAAAGGTAAACAAACTTTGGTACATATACATAATGAAATACTATACAACATTGAAGGATAATGATGAATCTGCAAAACACCTCACAGTGTGGATGGA
>NW_006408617.1:7479809-7481407 GCF_000296735.1 Chrysochloris asiatica
TGAGTGCCTTCCAACCTGAGAGGCTCATTTTCTGGCACTATAGCTGACAGTGTTTCTCTGTTATTTATAAGGTTTTCAGTGACTAAATATTTGGAAGTAGTTCGTCACTCCTTCTTCCCAGTCTGTCTTCATCTGGAAGCTCATCTGAAACGTATCCACCATGGGTGACCCTGCTGGTATTTAAAATACCAGTGGCATAGCTTTCAGAATCACTGCAACTTACAAGTCACCACAGTACGACAAATGACAGACAAGTGGTGGCTAGAAGCTGATAGGATACTGATATCCCATACTCTCTCCTAGGCTCTAGTACTATAGTGGTTACCAGTCAGGCTGTTAACCTCAAGGTGAACAGTTCAAAACTACCAGTCATTTTACAAGAGGAAGATGAGGCTTTCTATCCTGTAAAGATTTACAGACTCAGAAACCCTGTACAGGGTCACTATGAGTTGAAACCAACTCCACGGCACATAACCACCAGGTGAAGAAGAACAATTTTTAAATTTTCTTAGTTTCCTAGAGTTACTGTCTCCCAAATGCCACAAGTGGGTGGCTGTTTTTGGGGGGATGGGGTGGTATATGACTTTTATTGAGCTTATCCACCAGAGTAGAAATAATGTCTGTACAAAACCAAATGTTTGTTACTATAACTTCTGCATCACAATTAAAATCCAAACAGTTTTTTAAAAACAGACAACGACAACGCAATCAAAATCCACAACTTCAGAATCACTAGCTTCTTTGAAGCCACAGCAACACTTAAATATGGTTAAGACTTGAATGCAGAAATTTGGTTGGTTGGAAAGCTAATTAAACTTCCAACTTGCTAAAATAGAATTACAAAAAGGCAAAATTGTGGTTTTTTTCACAGAGAGGCAGTCCCCTGGAATCAGCGACACTGGACAGCTGTTAGAGTATTTATAGAGTCCTGAGACAATAAGGAACCCAGGCATCCTTTAGACAGTCTTCTGTTGTCCTTTCTTCCGGATCAGAGATTTGTGGATGTATGGGGTGACACCACCGCCAGCAATTGTATCCTTGATAAGGGAGTCCCAACTCTTGATCTCCTCGACTAGCAAGTTGCAAGTGACGAGGGGCAATACGCTTTAACTTTAAGTCTTTTGATGCATTTCCTGCCAGTTCAAGAACCTCTGCAGTTAGGTACACCAGGATGGTGGCACTGTACACAACGGCAGTCATGCCCACACACCCATGGCTGGTTGTCCTAGATTTCAGGTGTAAATGAATACGGCCCACGGAGAACTGCAAGCCCGCTCTCTGCGAGCCGGAAACCGCCTTTGTCTTGGCCTGTCCGGAGTCCTTCCCGGTCTTAACCCCAGCCATTTCGAATTCCGCTGAAGCTCAAAGAAGATTAAAGGCTAGTCAAATACCCAGTGAGATCCCACCAGCTACTCCGTTGCACATAGATTCACACTGCCAAAGTGGGTGGGCTTTAAAAACAAAAATGCATTTTCTCAGTCCAGGATGCTTGCTATTATTAGGTGTCACTGAATCAACTCATAGGAACCCTATGAACAACAGAATGAAACACTGCCCAGTCCTGTGCCAGCCTCACAAACTTTGCTCTTTGAGACCAT
>NW_006408617.1:7483332-7506212 GCF_000296735.1 Chrysochloris asiatica
ACCAAGAGACAGTTGTTCGGACAGAACAAGGGAACACTGAATGGTTTTAAATGAAGAAAACTGTGTATCAGAGTTGCATTCTTTCACCATACTTATTCAATCAATATGCTGAGCAAATAATCCGAGAAGTTGGATTAAATAAAGAAGAACATGGCATCAGGATTGGAGGAAGACTCATTAACCTACAATATGCAGATGATACAACCTTGGCTGTTGAAAGCGAAGAGGATTTAAAATACTTACTGATGAAGATCAAAGCCTTTGATTTGAGTTTCACTGCAATGTAAAGAAAACAAAAGTCCTCACCTCTGGACCAGTAAACAACATCCATATAAATGTAGAAGACTTTGAAGTCATGAAAGACCTCCATTTGCTTGGATCAACCATCAACCCTCATGGAAGCAGCAATAAAGAAATCAAACGATGTATTGCATTAGGTAAAACTTCAAAAGTGTTGGAGAGAAAAGATGTCAGTTTGAAGACTAAGATGTACCTGACCTAAGCTATGGTGTTTTCAATAGCCTCATGTGCAAGCAAAAGTTGGACAGTGAATAAGGAAGACTGTAGAAGAATTGATGCATTTGAGTTATGATTTTGGAGGTGAGTATTGAAAAGTGCCATAGGCTGCCAAAATATCAAACAGATCTGTGTTGGAAGAAGTACAGCCAGAGTGCTCCTTAGAAGCCAGGATGGCCAGACTTCGTCTCTCATACTTGGGCCATATTATCGGGAGGGTCCAATTACTGGAGAACAATATCATGTTGGGTAAAGTGGAGAGTCGGAAAAAAAGAGGAAGGTCCCCAATGAGATAGATTGGCACAGTGGCAGCAGTAATGGGCTGAGGCATAGCAATGATTGTAAATATGGTGAAGGATTGGTAGTGTTTCATTCTGTTGTGGATAGGGTCACTATGAGTCAGTACCGACTCAATGGCACCTAACAACAACAATAACAACAATGATCCAGTTGTAAGGATTTTTTTTTTCTTTTTTTTGTTGAGGTGTAATTCATGGTAAAGGCTATCTTTGAACCTCATTAGTAATTCCTTTCACTTTGAGCAAGCAATGTTGGGTCATCTGCGTATTGCATGCTGCTAATCAATCTTCTTTGAGTTCTGATGCCAATTTTTTTTCACATATCCCAACTTTTCATTTTATTAGTTCAGTATACGTACTGACTATTGTGAAAGAATAAAAGTCTTATGCATACCTTTCCTGATATTAAGCCTCTAGTATCTCCTTGTTTTGTTCTAACAATTGCCTCCTAGTCTTATGAACAGATTCCACATGTGCACAATTAAGTCTTCTGTAATTTCCATTCTTTGCAATGTTATCCATTATGACCCACAAAATACACTCCCTTTGCATAGTCAGTGAAACACAGGTTAACATATTTCTGGTATTTCCTGCTTTCAACCAAGATCCATCTGATGTCAGTAATGTTATTTTTCTTTCCACATTGTCTTATGAAGTCAGCTTGAAATTCTGGCATCTCCCAGTCAATGTACTTCTACAACCATTTTTTAATGCTCTTCAAAGAAGTTTTACTTAAATGTGATATTAATGACATTGTTTAATGATTTTCACATTCTTTTGGGTCACCTTTCTTTGGAATGGTCACAAATATGGATCATTTCCTGTCAGTGGGCCAGATAGCTGTCTTCCAAATTTCTTGGCATAGATAAGTGAGCATCTCCAATGCTGCATTTGTTTTTTGTTGTTGTTGTTGTTGTTTTTTTGTAAGATTCCAATTTGTATTCTGTCAATTCCTGGACTTTTGTTTTTCCCCAGTACTTTCAGTGCAGTTTAGATTTCTTCCTTCAGTACCATCTGTTCTTGATCATATGTTACCTCTTGAGATGGTTGAACATTGATACAGTGTCCCTGTACATTTTTTCTATCTTCTTTTAATACTGCATCATTCAATATCTGGCCATTGTTGTTGTTAAGACCCATTGAGAAGCTTCTGACTCATAGTGACCCTGTATAAGGTCTTCAGTTAATGGCTGGTGGGTTTGAACCACCTATCTTATGGTTGAAACTGACCTTGTGGTCCAGCGCTTTATTCCCCAGCACTATACCAGAATCCTCCAAATATTGCAAGTCATGGGTTGAATATTTCTTCAATTCTTTCAGCTTAAGAAATGCTTAGTGTATTCTTCCCTTTCACTTTTCTACCTCTAGGTCTTTGCACATTTCATTGTACACTTTTCTTTGTCTTCTTGAGTTGCCCTTTGGAATCTTCTGCTCAGCTCTTTTATTTCATTACCTCTTCCATTTGCTTTAGCTACTCTACATTCAAGAGCAAGTTTCACTGTCTCTCCTGACATCCATTTTGTTTTTTTTCTTTTCCACTACTTTTTTTTTCTCTTTTTTCATCTGTTAGTTTGTTGTACTATGATGACTTGTATGTTATTGTGATATTGGGAGTAGTTACACTGATATTTCAAATAACAGCAGGATCATCCACAGTGGACAGATTCTGAAGAGCACCCAGACTAAGATAGACTAGGAAGGAGGAGCTGGTAAAGTACTTCTAAAAAGATAGCGAGTGTAAAAACTTAACAATAGCATAGGAACATTGTCTGAATGATTGATAGAAGATGAGTTTCTCAGGTTGAAAGGTACTTATAATCAGACTGTGGAAAAGCTGCTTCCTCATAGTATAGTAAAACACAGTGGCATGAACAGAGTAAGACTTTTAAGACATTCATTTGCTGAGTTGGGACAGCTAGAAATATAAAAAAAAATTGCAAACATCAATTAATAATCATAATGTGGAATGTAGAAAGTATTGCTGTTGTTTTGTTAAGTGTTGTTGAGTTGATTCTGACCTACAGCAACCCTGTACAAGGTTTTTGAGGAGTGACTGGTGAGGTTGAATTGAGAGTTTGCAGTTCAAACCTATCTTGCAGTCCAGCACATTAACCCTCACTGACACACTATAAATATAGGAAACTTGGAAATCATCACAATGATAGGAAATACATAAAGGAGTTGAGATGAACTGATATGGGCCATCTTGAATCAGACAAACATGTAGTTTATTTGAATGACAAATTGAAGAGGAAAGGCATCATATTTCTCATCACAAATACCACTTTACGATCGATCCTGAAGTCTATGCTGTCACTGGATTCTAGAGGCTAGTTTTTATTTTGGGTGGAAATGTCAACCTTGACAAGTTTCTGCTATGCTAATATATATTATCTTTCTTTTTTAATATTTGGCAAGTTATCTAGACTGCAAAGTAAATAGTAAATAAGCAGTTTATTTCTGTCTTTAAATTCTTGTCACTCTGATTTCATTTTTTTAATCAATTATTTTATTTACTATATATAACTTGACTTTGCTGGCTAAATTTTAATTTTCAATAAAGAATGAAATTTTATTTTCATCAGTGTCCAAAAGACAGCTTAGTGTTTTCTGAATGTTGAAATTTCAATTTATTTCTGAAAAAATATTTAGGTGATAATGAAAAATTCAAAAGCAGTTGTCAGCTTTACTAACTGATTTGTTTTCCAACATTCATTGATAGCCTACTAGTGCCAGGCTTGTTAAGTGATGAAAATATAGCTGCCTTTGTTTTTTTCCATTTAGTAATATATATTAAGGACATATTTA
Organism: Chrysochloris asiatica; assembly: GCF_000296735.1. Classification (NCBI taxonomy): domain Eukaryota; kingdom Metazoa; phylum Chordata; class Mammalia; order Afrosoricida; family Chrysochloridae; genus Chrysochloris; species Chrysochloris asiatica. Next base: position 7,486,956 of record NW_006408617.1, read on the forward strand.
GAGTGTATTTTAGTCCACTCCAATTTTAATGTTTCAGTGTCAACTTTGAATGGTGTTTTTAATACTCAAAGAATATGCAAGTGTTTAAAGTGGTTTCTTAGGAAATAAGATTGTATCCTGTCATTTGAAAAATACTGAATTATTGACATAACTTTTAATGTTCCAAGTAGCTTGAAAAATAACATTAAATAGCTCAGTCGGAGAGGAGCCTGTTGTCATTGCAAAAGTTGCCTTTAGATTGTGCTTTTCTAATTGCTTCTTATTGATTATGCCAAACTTACTTTGATTGAAATTGTTAGATAAACACATCTCTATCAATAAAACCAAGGGTTTTGTATTCTTTTGATTGAATGAAGCAATATGTGTTTTTGCTACACTAGTGTGTTACAATGTGGACTGCTAACTACAAGGTCAGCAGTTTGAATCTATCAGCTGCTCTGTGGGAGAAAGATGAGGTTTTCTGCTCCTGTAAAATTTACAGCTTTGGAAACACTATATAGGTTCGCTGTGAGTTGGAATCGACTGAATGGCATACCACTAAAAACCACTACCCATAACATGAGGTTTTATCTACATGTAAGAATCTGTATGTACAGGTTAAGCAGTTCATATTATTGGATTGTCAAGCAGAAAAGGGAAGGCAAAAGATAAACGATGTAACCAATGTGGTTCAGGACTGGTATTCCTATCAGCTAGAATTTCTACCACTCAACTGTCAGTTTGTAATTCTATGGTGGCTTACTTGTTGCTGTGATGTTGGAAGTTTTGGTATTTCAAATACCAGCAGCGTGACCTATGTAGGAAAGATTTCTTCCTTTCTTCAGATCTTACAGAGTAAAGGGAGACTAGGAAGAAGGAAGAGGCTGTCATTAACAAAAAATTAGCCACTGATAATCTTATCGATAACAATAAAACAATTTCTGATACACTGTCAGAAGGTGATCGATCCCCTGAGATTGAAAGGAACTCAGAATAAGACTGAAGAACAACTGCATCGTCAATGTAGAATCAATCTTAAGGATGTCAATGAAGCAAAGCTATCAGGACCTTAATTTACTGATGTGGCATTACTCAAAATGAGAAGAAACTGCTGCAAAGATATCTTCAAAATCAGAACGTAAAATTTATTAATCATGTATCTAGAAAAAAATTGGATCAAAAATGAAATGGAACACATAAAGGGTCATATCCTTGGCATTGATGAGCTGAAATGGATTGGTATTGGTTTTTTTTTTTTTTGTGTGTGTGTGTGTGTGTGTATCGAATTATCATGGTCTACTATACCAGGAATGACATATTGAGGCAGAATGGCATCACATTCACTGTTAAAAAGAACATTTCAAGATCCATCCTGAAATGCAACACTGTCCATGGTCTGGTAATAGCCACACGCCTGCCAGGAAGACTGGAGTCCAGAAAAGCCATGGTCGTGGTGTGGAGCAGTGGGTTAATGTGCTGTACTGCAAAGTCATCTTGAGCCACAAGGTTGGTAGTGCAAGCTCACCAGCTGCTTCTTGGAAATCCTATCCCGGGTCGCTATGGGTTGGAACTGGCTTGATAGCCCTTAACAACAACAACCAGGAAGACCAGTTAATATGACTAATCTTCAAATTGATATACTAATCATTAATGCCAAAGATGAGGAAATTGAGGATCTTTACCAAGCTGTGCTCTGAAATTAATCAAACATGCAATCAATGTGCATTGATAATTACTAGTAACTAAAATGCATAAGATGGGAACAAAGATAAAGAGCAAAGCACTTATTGATGAAGGTCAAAGACTACAACTTTCAATATGGATTATACCTCAAAATAAAGCAAAAATTCTCACAAATGAACCCATAAGCAACATCACAGTAAATGAGGAAGAGATTGGATTGGTATTGGCAATGATTTCGTTTTACTTGGCCCCACAGCATTCACGAAATAAAGCAACATATTGCATTAGGAAAATCGGCTGCAAAAGTACTCTTTAAAGTGTTAAGAAATAAAGATATCACTTTAAAGATAAAGTGTGCCTGACCCAACCTATGATATCTTCAATCACTTCATATGTATGTGAAAGCTGCTCAGTAAACACAGAAGACTCAAGAAGATTTGATACCTTTGAACTATTGTGTTTTTGAAAAATATAAAATATATCATAGACTGCCAAATGAATGAACAAATCTGTCTTGGAGAAGCAAGACTCCTCCATAGAAGCAAGTATTGTTGTTGTTAAGTGCTGTCGAGTCAATTCCGACCCATAGCAACCCTGTATGGTCGCAATCAACCCTGTATGCTCTGAGGAGCAGCTGGTGAGCTTGAACCGCTGACCTTGCTGTTCAAACGGCTTTGCAGTCTGGCACATTAACCCACAGTGCCACATCAGGAGTCCATTTATCTGATGTACTTTAGACATGTCATCAGGAGGGGCCAGTCCCTAGAAAAGGACATTAAGCTTAGTAAAACAGAAGATCAGAAAATAAAAGGAAGACCCTCAGTGAGATGGATTGACACAGTGGCTGCAACAATGGACTCAAACATAGGAAGAATTGTAAGGATGGCTCAGGACCAGGCAGTGTTTCATTCTGTTGTATATGAGATCACTGTGAGTTATAACTGACCCTAAGGCACCTAATATTATGGTCAATTGACACAACATAGTCCACAAAGACAGTGTTCTAGTCTACATCCTACTTTGGTAAGTAGCAACTGGAGTCTAAAAGCTCATGAATGGCTATCTAAAGTGCAACTATTGGTCTTTCCCTATGTGGAAGAAAGAACAGTGATATGTGCTGAAGATGCTGGGAAACAGTTTGTCCAATGGACTAATGGAACATGTGATCATCAGTCTCCATGACCTGAGACCAGAATTACAGTGACAGGGAGCTGCCAGAAATTCAAGCTAAGTATAAAAGAGGACAAGGGACAAGGGCTGTAATTGTTTACTTCATAAGGAATTTGGCTAAAAGCAATAATACCAGGAAAATGTTTACTTGTGCTTTATTCATTATGGAAAGGCATTAATCTGTGTGACTGTACACACAGAATGGGAATTCCAGAACCCTCACTCTTATCTTTGGTTTCTTAGCCATGTGATCCCTTGGTCTTTGCCTCAGTCCACAGGCCTAGAGCCAGCAGGTGCTTTGTCTCCCCATGCCATTGCTTCTACTGTTGCCTCTGCTGTTGGTATTTTTCAGGTAGGGATCTCACACTCCACGCATTCTCTTCCTTTTTGGTGGTTCTGGGATCTTCCAATTCTGCTTCTGAGATGGCTTCTTTTAAACCCACCTGGAGGGCAAACCTAACCAATCCCAACTTTAGAGTCCTGTGGTGTCTTGGTGTGGCACTGTGGGTTAATGCACCGGACTGCAAACTTGTTTGAACCAAAAGGTTGGTGGTTCAAGCTCACCAGTCACTCCTTGGAAACTCTATACGGGGTCATTATGGGTCGGAACCGACCCAACGGCACTTAACAACAACAACAACAATACATTATTTGGGAGTCCTGGTGTGGCACCGTGGGTTAATGAGCTGGACTGCAAAGTCATTTGAACCATATGTCATTTGAGTGGCTCATTAGCCACTCCTCTGAAACCCTATATAGGGTCGCTGTGGGTCGGAACTGACTCCATGACACTTAACAACAACAACAATACCATATCCGCATGGTCCCACCCACTCACTTGATGAGAATTAAGAAGACTTGAAGAGAAAAGCCATATCAAGTAAATTCAAGGTACCACACTTAGTCAAAAGTCTACCTGAAAATGTATTGAGCCCCATATAAAATGTAATGCTCGTTAATAACATCTCTCTCTCGAGGTTATTTCCATTCACATGTGGTATTTTATGAAGACCTTTCTATATTGCAGGTAAGGTATCACTGCATACTTTCCAAAAAAGTATGTTTCACAATTTTTGAAGTTAATAATAAGCAAAGGATAACTTTGATTACTTGAAATTAACATAGACACAGAAAAACTTTGGTTAATTATAGGCCAGGGGAAACTGCTAATAAGCAGGTTAAACATTGCTGAATAAAATACACTATTTTTGACGATGAATCAATTTTTAATCAAAGTCATTTTATAATTAAAAATCAATCACTATAAACAGGATGGGAAAATGTTGCCTTTGTGGATATGACAATGTTAAAAACGGAATTTAAATAGTCCAGTAGAATATTTATTCACAATATTCTCTTCTTGATCCATTTTTTTTGCCTGGGATTGATTACCTCTGAAAGGTTTCCTGACATGAGCTTTTGTATGCTGACAAAAGGGAGGTGAAGCGAAGCATCTTGATTAGCTACAATGCAGATCAATTCTTCATAGAACTTACCAGGGCAAAGTGAATATGTTGCATGCACTTAGAAGATGCCTTAACAGACAAACTTCAGTGGAAACACCCTTTTGTCTCTAATCTTCATTTAGGACTGATGAGATTCTCAGTAGAAGTTCAGGTTCCATCAGGTAAACTGTCTATAAATTGACTGCTTTTTCCTTGACAAATTTCAACAAGACACCGTGTTATTCCTATATCCAAGTAATGTCAGAGAACATGGGGTTTCACAGATTTGGTCCCCAGTTGAAGCGTTTTATTATACTTTATGCACTTGCTTGACCAAAAGAAAACAATGCATGAACCTACTTTGAATGTGTGTATATTATATTGTTAAGTTTATTTTGACTCTTTCTTTTAGAAGAGATTTTTGAACAAAGCTTAGTTCCCTTTTTAGCAAGAGGATCCATATTTCTGTGCTTTCTTTTCAAAATTTATTTTGTTTTACATAACCATTGAGCCAAAAATATGGGCTTCAAAGTGTGTGGCTCATTTGAACTACAGGATGGCTCAGCTTGGGCTTGCTACTTAGACATCTTTTATTCCCAAAGCAGCAGTAGGGCATCACATTTCTTATACCTAATTGGTAACATGTGCAATAAAACTACAATTGAAGTTAATTTTAAAATGACTGTATATATGTTTTATCTTCATGACTTAGACACTACACTAGAAAAAATAAAATGGAGTCATTCTAAAGTACGAATGATTCAACTTGCTTTCAATATGTTGTATTTAACATTGGTTTAAATCAAACATTAAAATATATACATTGATTACATGATGAAGGAGCATTGGTGGCACTGTTGGGTAAGCAGGAAAAGAATGAGGTGGTCTGCTCCAAGATTCACAGTCTCAGAAACCCTATCTAAGGGCGCTATGAGTTGGAGTTGACTCAAGACAGTGAGATTACTTCATTCAGAAAAACATAAACCTTGAGTCAAATTCCAGTTGGAAATTCTGCACTGCACTGACTCTTACAGTGTGGTGTAGGATGAGGAGCCCAGGTTTTCAGAGTTATCCATTTCTCATCTGTAAAACAGAGATGATTACTTAGCATTGTCACAAGGAGCCCTAGTGGTGTGATGTCTATGCATTTAGCTCCTAACCAGAAGGTTGTCTATTGGAACCCAACAAGGACTCTACAGGAAAAAATACCTCCTAATCTGTTCTTGTAAACATTTCCGCCTAGGCAGCTCTATGGGGCAGATGTACCCTGGCCCTAAGAGTAGAAATAGACTCCAAGGCACATAACAACAACAGCAAAACATTGTCATGGAAATTAAATAAGAAGATTGCAAATGTAAAGCATCAGTTCTCTATTTGATATTTAAATATGCTAAATAAATGGTGATTATGTTGATGGTGAGGATGCTAATAATATTGGGTTTTCTTTGCTTGTTTTCCTTTGGTAATTGATTCCAACTCACACTGACTCAGTATGACAGAGTCCAACTGGGCTTTCTTAGCTTTAGTTCTGGTACGTTAGTGCAGGATAAGCACTGGACTGATAACTGGAAGTTCAGTGGTTCAAACCCAGTAGCTGCTCCTCAGAAATCCTATACTTTATGAATTGGAGCTGACTTGATTGCACTTTATAGAAAAATCTTTATAGAAGCCGATTGCCGGATCTTTTACGGATGGGAACACTGGGTGGGTTGGAATCACTGACCTGTTTGTTAGTAAACCTGTACTCTTAATCATTTGCACTACTAAAGTTTCAACCATAATTTTATAGCAACAGAAGCAACACACCAGTGGTTGGCTCTGTGTATTTAGTATCAGTTACAATCTATTGAGCTTTACAAAGAAATCACTTTTGTAGACTGTACATGATAAAAACAAATTTTCCTAGTTTGACAAATCAATTTTCTAGGAGTTCTGTGACTTAGATGTTTGCTTATGTCAAACAATTCAGTATATTAAGGTGACTAAAACTAAAGATCAATTTAGAGACTATTAGAGACAACTGTGACATTCTATCATTGAATTTTGTATTCTTCATGCGAAAATAAATTGTGACAATATTCTAATCCCTAGTACTAAGTACCTAGTACCTAGTACCAGGTATAAGTAAATTCATCTACTAATATTTTATTATTGTGATTCTTAAACTTTAGAAAAATTGTTCTGAACAATACTAAAACCAAAGAGTAGTATTTTAACGTCTACATATGTGGAATGTTGTTGCTGTTGTTAAGTGCCATTCATCAGTTCTGACTCACAGCGACCCTTACATAGGGTGTCCAATGAGCAGCTGGTGGGTTTGAACCACAAACTTCGCGGTTATCCTTCCGTGCTACACCAGGATTACTCATATGTGGAATATTAAATAAAAAATTGTTGGCTCTATGTTTAAATCCTATCGAATTGCATAAATATTATATACAACTTGAGCAATTATATAACAAGTTTATTTAAAAAGAAATCCAACATGTCAATACATTTGGGGGATGTTGGAAATATATAATATATAATGACTGCCTGGTGTAATGCTATAGGATCAGCACTGGACTGTGAGCCACAAGGTTGGATGGAAGTTCAAATCCATCAGCTGCTCCTTGGAAACCTGTACAGGGTCGCTTTGAGTCACAGTCGACTCAATGACACTGAACAACAATATATCTTATAATGGGGAGCGTGATGGCTCTGTAGGATGAACACTGGACTATGGGAACCACAAGCTTGGCTGTTCGATCCCACTAGCATCTCTACTGGAGAAAGACGAGGCTTTCTGCTCTGGCCTTGGAAACCCTATGCAGGGTCACCATGAGTCGGAACCAACTGAATGGCACTTCACAACAACAAACAATATATCTTATAAAATATGGCTTCCAATTTAACATTGGAAGAAAGAATAAAATTTGGGGGAAGAGGAAGCAGGAATTAATGTTTCAGAATCATCTTCATTTCCCACTTCATATTCATCAGTATATAAAAGGCATACATGACCTATTGCTATCTTAAACTTCTTTAACATGTCAATATAGTAAAATCTTGTTATAAGTATAGTGGTTATGAATCGAGCTGCCAACCTTAAGGTCAGCAGTTGGAAACTACCAGCAGCTCCGCGGGAGAAAGATGAGGCTTTCTGCTCCCATAAAGATTTACAGCCTCGGAAACCCTGTACAAGGTGGCTAAGGTGGGAATTGATTCTACGGCACTTGACAACAACAACAAAGGAAGACTAGTTTGCCTATTTTTATCCCCTTGATTTCAAATAGTTTACTTTTAGTATCATACTCCTGACTTGTTCTTCCTTATGGTTGTAATTTAAAATCGCAATCTAATTAACAAGTGAGTTAATCACTTAAATTTCCTTCTTTAAAGAGTACTTGGTTCCCATATGGCCAGCAGAGGGCAGCAAAGTAATATACATTAGCATACCTCTCAGGTTCTCAGGTTTACTCCAAATTAATTCCCTGTTGAGACTTAACCCCCTCCAGGTGAGTTTTATTCTTACACATAAGAATCATGTGTAGATGCATGTGTGGGTGTGGTGCTGTAGGGTAAGTACTGGATTGCTAACTGAAAGGTCGGTGGTTCAAACCCACCAATCACTCCTCGGATACAATATATATATATTGTATATATATACCTGTGCTCTTGTTAAAATGTAGATTCTAATTCCATATAACAAGTAGAAATCCAAATTCTCAGCAGGGGTCCAACTTGAATAAAGTGATAGGAAGCTTTGCTCTAAATTCTTTTTTCTTTCATGTGAAGGTCGAGGATTGAAAATGTCAGGCAATCTCATTTGACTTGAATGGAATGTAGGTAGCAGACCCCAGTTCCTTTGGGTTTTAAAATTAAGTGGAGAGTCACAAGAGCCTAAATTTACTTAACAAATACTTAACAGTTACTATGTTTTATGGGAGTGCTGTGGTCAGTAGGATAAGCACTGGACTTATCTTACTGCTTCAAAGGCGTAGGATACCAGTCCAGTGTTTATCTTACTGAGCCACAGCACTCCCATAAAGATGAGCTACTTCCTAGGAGAAAGATGAGGCTTTCTGCTGCTGTAAAGATTTACAGCCTTGGAAACTCTATACTAGGTCCTTATGAATAAGAACTTACTCAATATCACTTAACATCTGTATTTCATACTCTTGTCTTTGTAAAGACAAGACCATTCAATCCATTCTTTCAATAAACAATATAGCTTTATAAATAAGTATTTAAGATTTAAATGGAATAAATAACCATAAGAAACAAGTCTTAGGGGTGGTTGTGAAGTAAACAATATCCATAACAAAATGCCTCATGGGATGGCTTGACATTTTCTCCTTTTTAGCTTGTGTCTGCTCTTACATGAGATGCCCTCTACTTTCACGGTCTACCCTCACAGACACTAACCGAACTAATGCTGATCATTCTGCAAAATTAAATTGGGAGAAACCTCAAAACACTGTAGAGTACTTCAGGTGAAACTGTGATTTGTTATCTAAGAACAAGAAAATCAATTAGTAGGGTATAATAAACAAAGTTGCTGTTTTTTTTTTTTTTTTTTATGGTAAAAAATTAAATATTGAATCTATTCTATAGAGTAAGTGGTGCACTAGATATTTCTGTACATCTAAATGGAGTCCTGGTGTGGCGCTGTGAGCTAATGTGTCAGACTGCAAAGTCGTCTGAATTGCACGTTTGGTGGTTCAAGTTCGGCAGCTGCTCTTTGGAAACCCTATACAGAGTCACTGTGGATCAGAATTGACTTAACAACAACAACAACAACCTAGAAAATGAGTCCTGGTGTGGTGCTGTAGGTTAAGCAATGGACTGTTAACCTCAATGTCATCAGTTCATACCCACCAGCCATTCCTTGGAAACCTTAGACAGGGTTGCTATGAGTCAAAACCAACTCAACAGCACTTAACAACAACCTAGGAAAATCGAGCCCTTATAGGTTAGTAAATAGATTAAGTGTTGGACTGCTAAACACAAGGTCTGCAGTTCAAACTCACCAGCTCCTATACTGATTTATGGCCTCAGAAACTCTATAGAACAGTCCTACTCTGAGGAGCTTTGGTAGCGTAGTGGCTACGAATCGGGCTGCGAACCTTAAGGTCAGTGGTTCAAAACTACCAGCTGCTCTGTGGGAGAAAGATCAGGCTTTCTACTCCCGTAAAGATTTACACCCTCGGAAACCCTGTACAGGGTTGCTATGGGTCGGAACCAACTCGACGGCACATAACAACTCTGCTTGAGAGGGCTGCTAATACTTGAGGTCAACTTGATGGCAGTGAATTTGTTGGGTTTTTTTGCTTGTTTGAACCAGAAAAGATAGTAATTATTTGAAGGAAATTAAAGAGTTGAAATGAGAGCTGAGAAACCTAATGGCCAAAGGGGATGGAATTATTTTCTCCAGCCATTGGTATCAACAGAGCCATTGGGCTTTTAGTTCTAAGAAGCAAGTAAAAGCATAAGCATGCTCTCATCTCTTCCCTCAGTCCACTCATTAAATCATTATGGGCACCAAAAAGTTATGAGATGATTGTTTTGCAAATAAAGACCTTCTTTGAAGCTCTTCATCTAGTGGGAAGTCCTTGTGCCTGCTGGTAAATTTTGGAGACAAAGAGCAACAGGATGTTTTTTCTCTCCAACAACAATTTCTATTAACCTCCTGATGTTTGGCTCTAAGGGTTGTGATTATGATCCTTCTGGCATTAGCCACCCATTGAAAATGAAGGAGTAATGTTTTGGCTCAAGCAGTGAAAGGCTGAAGGCTCAGAGGTTTTATACCTGATAATGTAACTGTGTGAGAATTAAGTAGAAACATGTGCTATCTTTCAAGCTTTCTATTTGTGATGTTACTCAAATCAACAAACATCTAGTGTGTTTCTACTAAGTTTACTTAGTTCTGCTGTATTCAAGCAGACTTGACTGCACTTTACAAAAATCAAAGAGTCCTTATTGTTGTTGATTGCTGTTGAGTCGGTTCTGACTCACAGTGACCCTGTACAGGCTTTCCAAGGAGTGGCTGGTGAGGTTAAACCACTGACCATTTATGGTTCAAACCGACCTAGTGCTCCAGCACATCAGCCAGCAGCACCATGCCAGGAGTCCAACAGAGCCTTATTGCCCCTCAATCTTCAGGTGGTAAGGAACATGGGATACATCCCCAGAGTAATCTGATGGAATGATTCCAACTATCCCAAAAGTAAAAAGTCAACTTTTTCAACTTATTCAGTGGTGGAATTGTGTGCAAGGATATCTTCGTATGAACACTGAAAGTTTCTACCTAACTTCTGAGTAATTGCAGGAGTATGGCAATGATACAGTGAAGCATTAAGCATGCTACTGAGAAACCATTTAATTCTGACAGAATCCAGTTCAGCTGACCACCCAGGATATTTGCCTTTCTGAACCTTGAGCCTTTTAGGAACTGGGTGCTAAAAAAGTCACCGTGGAATCAAACAATGGTCCAAATAATTAATAAGATAGTTCGACTCGATGGCACTTAACAACAACAAAATTGTGCTTTTATGAATAATTCAGTCAATTCTTGGGAAACAGATTCCAAATGTCAGACTGGAAGTCAAGCTTTAGGGTAAACCAGCAATTATTTTAATTGTTCTTCAAGACAATGCTACATGAAATGCTGATAAGCTATGGTATAAGCATTTTGGAAGCTCACCTCATCTCTGGAGAAATTTTGGCTCCCTAGTCAAAATGTAGGAGGCTGGGTGAGGCGCTGTGCATTAATGTACTGGACTGCAAGGTCGGTTTAAATCACAAGGTCGGTGGTTCAAGCTCACCAGCCACTTCTTGGAAACCCTATACAGGGTCGCTATGGGTCGGAACCGACTCAATAGCACTTAACAACAACAAGTCAAAGTGTTGCCCTGATCTGTAAACTGTATGTCAAATAAACTTAAATTAATGTTTCTTATTTATTAGCTTAATAAGATTTTTGTTTTAGCACCACCAGTTCTTCAGGAGTTATTGTGAAGAGGTTTACACAAACACAACAAAACAATTTAAATGCTAAGGTTGAAGAGACTTGTCAGAAAGGAAGTGTAATTTAGACATTAAATGATTTTGCTTGATGTCTCGGAGAGGAATGAAAACTCCTCAGGCAAAACTGCATATAGAAAAATGCTCTATCTTGCTGCCTGCTACAATTTGCATATCCTAAGTTGGTTAAATAACAACACTCATCGCTCTGCATACATTCTAGCATTTTGATAAGTAAGCTCTTCTACTTTTCTTATTTTGTAAATAAGGCTATTAGGAGATTTGGATATTAAGTGATTAGTTAGGGTCTGGTAGCGTAGTGGTTACAAATTGGGCTGCTAACCTCAAGGTCAGCAGTTCAAAACTACCAGCCATTCTGCGGGAGAAAGATGAGGCTTTCTGCTCCCGAAAGATTTACAGCCTTGGAAACCCTGTGCAGGGTCACTATGAGTCGGAACCGACTCCATGGTACTTACCAACAACAACAAAGTATTAGGAGTCCTGGTGTGGTTCTGTGGGTTAACTTGCTGGACTATAAGGTCAATGTGAACCTCAGGGTCAGTGGTTCAAGCTCACCAGTCTCTCTTTGGAAACCCTATGTCAGATTGCTAGGAGTTGGAACCGACTTAATGGCATGTCACAACAACAACAAAGTATTAGAGGACTTCTGGTATGATGCTATGCATCAACACTGCAAACCACAAGGTCGACAGTTCATATCCACCAGCTGCTCCTCAGAAACCCTAAACAAGGTTGCTATGAGTTGTAACCAACCCAAAGGCACTTAACAACAGCGACAAAATATTAGAGATAGGGTAGCATTTGATTATACTCACCTTAAATTTTTGTCTCTTTCCCAACCACAGTTGTGGGAGCCATTTAGCAAATCTTCAATAATAATAATTTAGCAGACCTTCAATAATCATAGCAATAATTGTAAAGAGCCCTCATGGAACTATGGGTTAGGTGTTGAGCTGCTGATTATTGGTTATTGGTTCAAACCCACCAGTCATGGCTTGGGTGAAAGATGAAGCTATCTGCTCTTGTAAAGATTTACTGTCTCAGAAATCTTACAGAGCACTTCTAATTTGTCTTATGGGGTTGCTATGAATCAGAGAGACTCAATAGAAGTGGGCTTTTTGGTTTCAATAATACTATTAATAGCTTCATGAAGTGTCAACTAAAACATATGAACTGATTTCTGCTAATCTGAAAAGCTTTCCATATTAAGGATGAAATGGTAAAGAAAATCCAAGGAGGACAAAAGAAGACTAGGTTCTCTGTGCATCATACTGCACCATACTGCTTTTCTGTGATAATACTGAAAAGAAATGAAGCAACTATCAAATGTAAATGATGATTCAAAATAATACTTTGCTGCAGTGAGTATTCTTCACTGACGCTAAAACTATATTGATGCTGCCATTATTGTAGCACAGAGATAATGTCTTATAAAGCTTCTATTGTTCTATAACAATGCTGTATCCTGCTGAGAGAATTAGTTTGACTTGTCCAACAGTGATCCATTGCAGGCTGACCTTCTAGGGAAGGAGTTAACCTCCCTGCAAAGCTCCATGAAACTGGTTATGGTTGGTGCTTAAGGAAGTTAACTGAGGTCAAGGACAAGACTCAGACTTCAGTTTCCTGATGATGTCAAGAGGAAAGGCGGATGGTTGTCCACCATCATTGCTCATTCTTTTCCTACCAGTCATATCATAAAATTGCAACTACCAAATTTGGATTCCAACTGGCAATTATCATGGAGCTGAGCTGGCATAGGGCAACAACTCTGTTTCATTATAAAGATATGGTATGTAGCAATATAATAAAGGGACCATTGACTTTCTTATCCTTCATCTTAAAGGAGATGAAGGATAGAACGAGTGTTCCTATCCTTAGAAAGGGGCCTAAGACAGACGGGTATTCAAAGAGCAGTCTGTCCATTCAGGAGAAAGGGATGTAGCAACAAGAGTTTAGAATAGCAACTGATCCACTCAAACCTCAGAGCCACTCAGTTACTTAGAAGTTAAGTGTTGTTGTTGTTGTCAGGTGCCATCGAGTTGGAACCGACTCATAGTGACCCCATGCACAGCAGAACGAAACAATGTCCGATCCTGGGCCAACCTCACTACCACCACCACACTTGACGCCATCAATGATGTAACCTGGCTGATCCATCTCATTGGGGGTCTTCCTCTTTCTCTCTGACCCTCCATCTTACCCAGCATGACATCCTTCTCCAGCGACTCTTCTCTCAGGACAATGTGTCCAAAGTAGGAGAGACGAAGCCTAGCCATCTTGGCCTCCAAGGAGCACTCTGGTTGCACTTCTTCCAAAACAGATCTATTGATTCTTTTGGCAGTCCATGGCACTTTCAGTATTTTCCTCCAACACCACAACTCAAAGGCATCAATTCTTCTACAATCTTCCTTATTCACTGTCCAGCTTTCGCATCCATATAAGGTTATTGAAAATACGAAGGCCTGGGTCAGGCGCACCTTAGTCCTCAAGCTGACATCTCTGCTCTTCAATACTTTAAAAAGTTCCTGTGCAACAGATTTGCCCAATGCAATATGTCGTCTGATCTCTTGACTGCTACTTCCGTGAGTGTTGATAGTTGATCCAAGAAGAATGAAGTCCTTGACAACCTCAATCCGCATAGTATAATGGTTACAAATTGGGCTGCTAACCTCAAGGTTGGCAGTTTGAAACTACCAGCCATAGTTGATGCTCATATAAAGACATCCTTACACATAATTCTACCTCTGATTGAATTATGTGGTATAAGGATTCCATCATATAACTCTTCTAGATTTAGGCATTACAACACAATATCTGCATCCCATCTTCCTTACTACCTGAAGATTGAAGGGCAATAGAGCTCTGTTGTCATTATTGTTAAGTGCCATTGAGTCTGTTATGATTCATAGTAAGCCTGTATAGGGCTTATGAGGAGCTACTGGTTGGTTAGAAGTCTAGTCAGTACTTATTCTCCAGCATCACTGGAACTTCTACATCACACAGCCCTTGCTTTTTGCTGGGAGGCTGATTGGACTTGCTTAATGTTGTCTTCCAGGGTCCTTCTCCTCTAACCTGTCCCTTAAAGACATAAGGATTAGAGGGTGATAGGAAATGCCTGAAGTGCCACAAATTTGGTGGGGTTTGATCCATGTCATTCCCACACTTTCACTCCTATTCAAGCTTTTTAAGGTGATTAGGGAATCTCAAGTGGGAATCGGAAACCGTGTGTCAAGGAATGAGAAAGCACCAACCTTGAAAGGTGCTGCTATCGACTAAATGGTTCTTGTTGACCCCATCATCTGAGTTCATACTCAATATCTTGTATCCCACTCATGTAAACTCATGTTTACATTAGCAATTCCAAATGTAAACATACTGTCATGAATGTTTTATGCTGGCCAGTCTCACTGGATTGCAGCTGTAGATCAGTGCATTTAACTGCCATGGAATTATGGGTATGGGAAAGTGAGACAGTGATAGAATGAATTCTGAAAAAGAATAACAGCTTTTGCCTAATAAGAAGGAGCATCCAGGATCCATCAAGACCACTCTCAGGTTCAATGATTTACTAGAAAGGCTCTCAGGACCAAATCTTCTTATGGTTATGTTTTTATTATAGTGAGAGGATACTCACTGAAATCAGCTAAGGTAAAAGGCACATGGGGGAAATTCAGGAGAAACCAGGTGCAGGCTTCATGGTGTGCCCTACTAGTGGAGCCACACAAGGACATCCTTAATTATTCTAGCAGTGGGTTTTGACAACACATGCAAAGTATTTCCAATCAGGTAAACTCACCTGAGCCTTGGATTCTAGGATTTTTATAGAAGATCAGTTACCTAGGCATACAGCATTCATGGGACTAACTTCAGCTACTCAGAGTCCAGAATCTCCTCCTACCCAGAGTAAGGACAGGCATTCACTATAAAATACATTTTTAGAATAAGCTTATTTGACCAAATTAGTTTAGCATGGTCCAAGGGCTTCAGACATACAAAACAGGACTTTACCACAAGTACATTTTGATTCACAGCCTCCTGCATACAAAAGCACTCTTTTTTTGTCTTTCTAAATTTTATTTATTCTCTGTGTAGAGAATATACACAGCAAAACCCACCAATTCAGCAGTTTCTACAATGTACCGTTTTGTGACTTTGATTACATTCTTCAGGTTGTGCACACATTTCCACCCTCTTTTGTTGAGCTGTTCCTCCCTCACTGTTGTGTAGCATGGAGTCGGTTCCGACACATAGCGACCCTGAAATAGGGTTTCTGAGGCTGTAAATCTTTACGGGAGCAGAAAGCCTCATCTTTCTCCTGCGGAACAGCTGGTAGTTTCAAACTGCTGACCTTGCGGTTCATAGTCCAATTTGTAACAACTACACTACCAGAGCTCCTTTTATTCCTATATAGATAGTACTTAAAAGATCATCATGCTCAATGCAGTCATTCTTCACTAGTTAAGTTATAGTTCATTTTTAAGATTACTTCTGGGAATATTTTTTGTTTTAAGGTTTGAAAATGATCTAAATGTAATAGTTTCAGGGATTAATCTACTCTTCATGACTCCAGAAATCTAGAGTCCATGAGAATTTGAATTTCTGTTCAATATTTCCCCTCTTTTTATCAGGATTCATGTATGGAATCATTGATCAAAATGTTCAGTAATGGTAGCCAGGCACCATCCAGTCATGGTCTCACAGCAAAGAAAGTAGTAGTTCATGGAGGCAATTAGCTACAAATTCTGAATCCTCTTTCTATTCCTAATGTTCTTCTGTTGTTCCAGGCATATAGATACCCAAAGCAGCCTTGGTTGGCTGCTTGCAAGCTTTCAAGACTTTAGGTTGTGTGCAATAGGAGGTAGAACAGAAGCACTAAACTCATAATTAGTTCAATTAACTGAGATATCCCATGAAACCATGACCTTAAAACTCCAAATCAAAGAACCAAATCCTACAAGGTGGCTGATTGTTTTGGTGCCTTGAATTTACTTGATATGGCTTTTTAATTAAAGTCTTCTTAATTCCCACCAAGTGGCTTCTGGGACTGTGCAAATAAGGTATACAGGGCACTAAGACTAGGCTTAGTTAGTTTTGCCCTCTAGCTAGGTTTAGAAGGAGCCATATGAGAAGCAGAGAAAAGATCTGAGGACCATCAAGAAGAAAGAGTATGAGTGAAGCCCGAGATCCCTACTTAGAGAAGCAGTAAAGGCAGAAGCAATAGCAGAGGTGGTGGCATGGAGAGACAGAGCAGCTTTGACTGTTCCAATCTCTGTCATTGAGTCAATTCTGATTCATAGCAATCCTTTCAGACAGGGTTTCTGAGACTGTAAATCCTTACAGATGCAGACAGTCTCATCTTTCTCCCATGGAACAGCTGGTGGGTGCAAACCACTGACCTGTTGTTGGTGAGGTCAACCTGTAGTGTCAGTCTTGTTAGCAACCCAAATGCTTGACCCACTGCACCACCAGGGAACCTCTTATTATTATCAGCATCTTTATAAATCATAACATTGAACATCTGCAAGTAAACACCTTAGAATGATAAGATTAGCAAACTGTGTGCTGCAATATTGTATGTAGCACATATTACTAACAATAAGATGTACAAAAAAGATGCAGTTCAAACTGACCTTGCGGTCCAGGGCTTATCCTACAGCATCACACTAGGACTCCATTGGACTAATTAAGTCCAAGCATCTTAAATTCTCATTGCCCTTCATTCTTCTGCACATTGAAGCACCTTAGATGGCAATTCGTGAGCTTTTAAGATCCTGGACGCTATTTATCAAAGTAAGATGTGGAACATTGTCTTTGTGGACTACCTGATGTCTATTAACTATGCTGTCCCCAGAGACTATGGTCTTGAGCCTCCAGGCCCAGCAATTCATTGCCTTAAGATGTTTCATAGTATCTAAGAAGTTTTCACCATTTTTCCTGCTGTATGCTCCACTAAAATCATAGCAGTGTTTGCAGGAAAGGTAAATATCTATGTACAAATATCCCTTTCAAACTCATATATTTGTGGGTATACACCCACGCTTCCTCCAATACCCATTCAGTCTGTATTTCTGTCCATGTATCTATCCTAAGAACACCGTTGTCCCAAGGGTTTGAATTTATTACTATTTATCTCTATCCTGTGTAGTCCTTGCATACCTCCTATCTTCATTATTCGTTTTTCCACATCCCTCTTCTAGTATACTGCCCTCCGCATCACATGGGTTAATATGGTTCTACTCTCTAGCCCGCAAATTACTCTCTCTCCCCTCCCATCCCTGGTAAGTACCAAAGATTGTTTCTTTTAGTATAAATACCTTTTTTGTAGTTCTTACACTAGTGATTTTATGCAACATTTGTTCATTTTTGATTGACTAATATCAATCAGCATAATGTCCTCCAGGTTCATCCATGTTATGTGATGCTTTGTGGATTCATTGTTATTCTTCAATATTGCATAGTGTTCCATTGTGTGTACGTAGAAAAGTTTGTTTATCCATTCTTCCATTGATGGACAGTTACTATTTTTTTTTACATATTACATTTGCCATCTTTTTACTATTGTGAATAGTGCTGCCATGAACATCAGTGTGCATATATCTACTTGTGTCCTCACTCTTATTTTTTGCAGTTATATACTAAGTAGAGGGATTTCTGGATACGGTATTTCTATTTCTGAAGAAAAGCCATATTGTTTTCCACAGTGGTTAAACCATTTTACAGTACCACCAGCAATGTAGTCTCTTCACACCCTTGCCAGCATTTTTTGTTTTTTGTTTTTTAAACTTTGTTATTAATGCTAATGTGAAAGGATATCTTCCTGTCATTTAGATTTCCATCTCTCCAATGGCTTGGAAACCCTATACAGGGCCACTATGGGTCAGAACCAACTCGATGACACTTAACAACAGCAACAACAATGGCTAGTGGGTAGCGTATTGGATATGAGTCGGCCTACTAACCTCAAGGTTAGCGGTTCAAAACTACCAGTGGTTCTGTGGGAGAAAGATGAGGCTTTCTACTTCCATAAAGACTTACAGCCTCAGAAACCCAGTTGGAACCAACTCAACAGCACTTAACAACAACAACAATGGCTAGTGAAGTGGCTGTCCTTTAACGTGCTGGAATGCAAAGTCAATTTGAACTGCATTGTTCATTGCTGTTTGCAGTTCAAACAGCTTTGCAGTCTGGCTCATTAACTCACAGTGCCACACCTTAACTGCATGGTAGGTGACTTAAGCTCACCAGTCACTCCTCTGAAAACCTATAAAGAGTTGATAATGGTCAGAAAGGACTTGAAGGCACTTAACAAGAACAACAATGTCTAATGGAAGTCCTGGCAAATTCACCAGTTGGAACCAACTCAACAGCAGTTAACAACAACAGTGGCTAATGATCATGAACATTTCTTTTCTTTTTTTTTTTTTTAAATAATTATTATTTATATATAATTTTTTATTGTGAACCGATTGATAGTTTACATCCCTTGATGGTCATAGGGTCCTCTGTTTCTGGATAGTAGGATTAACTACTCCCCCATTTTTGTTACAAAGCTCTTATCTTTACAGTTGTGACAATTGCAATTAGTCATGATAACACTATTGAATCATAAGAATCTCATCCCCCATCTCTTTTTACCAGACCTGTCTACACAAAATGAAAACTATTCAGTGAAGACATTGTCTTCCCCTGCACAATCTTAAACTAAATTCCCTCTTAAAAACTTGTAATTCACTCACTTTGTGCCTTTATTGCCTCCTCATTTTAGGTAGCCAATGTCTAATTTACCCACCTGTATCTACCCTGTATACAGAGGGGATAGGATTGACACTTGATGGAAGACTCCTTCCCTTTCAGTTGGTGTTTTGTGCTACTACATCCATAAGTATAGGTCAAGTTCATGAAATTGTAGCAATTTACATTGGTTTCCTTTATCAAAAATTGCTGTTGTTTTTTT
>NW_006408617.1:7506587-7510872 GCF_000296735.1 Chrysochloris asiatica
CACATGATAGAATTCTGCAAAACCGATGATTAGTTCATTTCAAATACATTCTTTAGATAGCATAAGAGACGATTATACTCATGGATTATACATAGGAAGACCATAGAAAAATTGATGAATTTGAGTTATGGTTTTGGAGGAGAATATTGAAAGTACCATGGGCTGCCCAAAGAAGCAACAGATCTGTGTTGGAAGAAGTGCAGCCAGAGTGCTCCTTGGAGGCCAGGATGGCCATACTTCATCTCTCATACTTCGGACATATTGTCAGGAGGGACCAGTGGCTGGAGAAGGAGATCATGTTTGGTAAGGTGGAGGGTCAGAGCAAAAGAGGAAGACCCCCAGTGAAATGGATTGGCAAAGTGGCAGCATCAATGGGCTCAAGCATGGTAATAATTATGAGGCTGGCCCAGGATTGGGCAGTGTTTCATTCTGTAGTGTATACGGTCACTATGGATTGGTACTGACTTGATGGCACCTAACATCAATAACAACAGTCGAGTTCTGATTATCAAACCATCGAGGCTAAGTCAAATCAGTACTATATGCAAGTTTGGGCATTCTTGTACATCTCCACTCACTTCATATCAGCTGGATGCTTCACACTCAGCTCTAGCCCTCCGTGGCTATGTCCTTCCTCATGGGCTCATGAGTCCCCAGGTTGCACTACACATTGGACCAACGAGCCCTTCCTCTTCTCTCTCTCATCTCCAGGTCAATGGGAGTCTATGGAACATGGTTGAACTCAGCTCATTTCTTCACTGCTGCCTTTTCCTCTCTTCCACTCACCAGTAGATGTGGTCACCAGCAAGATTACATGCCTGCTTATGTGTTCCCTTTGAGTTTCAGTCTTGGAGGGGGTTTGTCCTGAAGGGGCATGATTGCTTGCCTTGATGGCTTCCTGGCAAACAACTTGCTTATTCTTGTAGTAGCCAATCATACTGCCATTTTTGTTTTGGTTTTTTCCTGCTGCTCTTTCTTTTAAAGATATATCTTCTGTTGTTCTAACTGTTCCAGACTGGCCTGTCTGTCCTTTCTAGTGGGAATGTCCCACCTCAGAAGGTTCTGGATGGGGCTCAGGATTCCACCTAAGGTCCAGTACACTGCAAAGGCTCCGAAGGAGGCCCGTTTCACTGGGCAAGTTCTAGAACCCCATATAGGTATTCCAATCAGTTACAGGCTAAAGACGGACTTACAAGTTTTCTGTAATCATATTTCCTGACATTCCTTTCTATCCCACTCAAGTGTCTATTTTACAATAGTAGGCAAAGGAAACCAATATTCATAAGATAGTCAAGCATCTTAACATTAGTTCCCCTCTTCAGATTATGCCTCAATCCCTGTATCATAGAGCCCTGTTGTTCCAAGGTTGAGCATGCATCACTATTTACCTGTCTCATTTAGTCCATGCAAACCTGTCTCAGTGTTCCCCTATCTACCTTGTTCTTCCATCTCCCTCCCTCATGAACATTTCTTAATATGCTTGTTGAATGTCTGAATGCCTTCCATGGTGAAGTATCTGTTGATATCCTGTGCCCATTTTAAAATTGTATTATTTGTCTTTTTCTTGTAGAGGTGCTGTGTTGTTGTCATTGTTGTTGTTAAGTACCGTAGAGTCAGTTCCAACTCATAGTGACCTGCACAGGGTTTCCAAGGCTGTAAATCTTTACAAGACCAGAAAGCCTCAACTTTCTCCTGTGGAACTGCTGGTAATTTCAAACTGTTGACCTTTAGGTTAGCAGCCTGACTTGCAACCACTACGCTACCAGAGTTCCTTAGAAGTGCTGTAGTTTTCTATAAATTTTAGATATTAGTCCTTTATTAGATATGTCATTGCAAAATTTTTAAAGAATTTGTGGGATCCCATTTTACTCTTTTGGTGAAACTTTTAATGCACATAAATGTCTAATTTTTAGGAAGTTCCAATCATCTATTTGGGTTTCTACTGATTGTGTGTTTTTAGTAATGTTTGACAGTGTTTTTATGCCACACATTAAATCCCCTAGGTTTACCTTTATTTTTTTCATTGATGATTTTTATAGTTCTAGGTTTTACATTTAGGTCTTTAATCCACATTGAGTTGTTTTTTTATATGGTGTGCGATTCTTCTGCAAATGAATTTTCAGTTTTGCCAAAACCATTTGTTGAAGAGACTATCTCTTCCCCTATTTAATATATTTTGGTCCTTTTGTCAATGATTTACTTTTGGGTTTTGTTTTAATGATCTTTCATTATAACAATACCAGGCTGTTTTGATCACATGACTATGTAGTAAATTTTGAGACCAGTGAGTGAAAGGCCTCCAACTTTCTTCTTTTTCTTAAGCTGTTCTTTGCTTATCTGAGATTTCTTTCCTTCCCATATAAAGTTGTTGTTATTATGTGCTGTAGAGTTAGTTCCGACTCATTGTTGTTGTTGTTAGGTGCCATCAAGTTGGTACCGACTCATAGTGACCTTATGCACAGCAAAACAAAGCACTGCCCGATCCTGGGCCAACCTCACTACTGTTGCCACGCTTGAGTCCATCGATGCTGCCACTTGGCCAATCCATCTGGTTGGGGGTCTTCCTCTTTTTCTCTGACCCTCCACCTTACCAAACATGATAGCCTTCTCTAGCAACTGATCCCGCCTGACAATATGTCTGAAGTATGAGAAACATAGTTTGGCCATCTTGGCCTCCAAGGAGCACTCTGGCTGCACTTCTTCCAAAATGCATCTAATGGTTCTTTTGGCAGTCCAAGGCACTTTCAATATTCTCCTCCAACACCATAACTCAAATGCATCAATTCTTCTATGGTCTTCCTTATTCACTGTCCAGCTTTCACATGCATATAAGGTTATTGACCCATGGCTTGGGTCAGGTGCACCTTAGTCTTCAAGCTGACATCTTTGCTCTTCAACACTTTAAAAAGGTCTTGTGCAGTAGATTTGCTCAATGCAATATGTCGTTTGATTTCTTGACTGCTGCTTTCGTGAGTGTTGATAGCTGATCCAAGAAGAATGAAGTCCTCAACAACTTCAATTTTTTCTCCATTGATAAGAATGTTTTTACTGGTCGAGTGGTGAGGATTTTTGTTTTCTTTACATTTAAGTGTAATCCATACCGAAGGCTGTACTCTTTGATCTTCATCAGTAAATGTTTTAAGTCCTCTTCATATTTCTTAATTTTAAACCATTCAGTGTTTTCCATGTTCTTTTTGAACAACTGCCTCTTGGTCCAGGTACAGATTCCTCATGAGCACAACTAAGTGTTCCGGAATACTCATACTTCGCAATGTTGTCCATAGCTTGTCATGATCCACACAATCAAAAACCTTTGAGTAGTCAATAAAGCACAAGTAAGCATCTTTCTGATATTCTCTGATATTTTAACTTTTTAAAGTCATTTTAGATGTCTAAAAGTATGATTAATCATAATTGCTTACCGGAGTCTTGGGACTATTAATTGGTGTTTTCATCATATAGACAAAGAACTTAAAAAGGTGATAACACTATGAAGGAAAAAGCACTGAATACATTCCTCATAAAAATATAAACATCAGGAATCCATCCTTCTTGCTTTATTCATTCAGGAACCTCGGATGTACACTAACTACCCATCAGTTTCACTTTTTGAAGTGATATCTTCAATAGAAGAGAGTCAAAAAATTGAATTTGAAAGCCAAATTTAGAGATACCATGCTTTGATAGTCAGTTTTCTGGGCAATTAGAAAGGCTACACAGTTATCTATAGGATAACTGAGCTTTTCGATAGGATTTATGGTCTGTATTACTCTATTTCGCAGTTTTGAGAAAAGACTATAAAATATTATAAATCAGCATTCATTTGCATTTGGGATTCAAATAATTTACATACTCATGACTTGCTATCTTCTGGGGGGAAAAAGGGAGGGGAGAGGGAATCTATGAATCCTCTTCACCAAATGAAATAAATTAGATATTCTGTAGTTTAGGGAGAAAAAGTGCAGGAAAATTTTTTATACAGTTCCATTTTTGTAGTTATATATCCATTGAAAGAGAAGTTAGTCTATAAAAATCCTATAAGCAATGAACTGCTTGTTTCAGAATGAGGTCTTATGGAATAA
The DNA here is from genome assembly GCF_000296735.1 of Chrysochloris asiatica. Taxonomy (NCBI): domain Eukaryota; kingdom Metazoa; phylum Chordata; class Mammalia; order Afrosoricida; family Chrysochloridae; genus Chrysochloris; species Chrysochloris asiatica. The sequence goes on from NW_006408617.1 coordinate 7,510,670, forward strand.
CCTCATAAGAAACATATCTTGGTTTGTAGAGAACCCAAGGGTAAGATAGTATTCATGATGCATAATCCAAGCATGGGCAAAAAAAATCGCAACCCATATGAACTCATCAAATTATTGAAAATAATATAGTTCATTACTAAACTTTTCCCCCACCTGATTTCTGATTCTTCCTCAAACATAAAAATTCACCATTGCGGTGTTGG
>NW_006408617.1:7517588-7528008 GCF_000296735.1 Chrysochloris asiatica
CAGTTTTTACATTTTCACAATGTTAAGTCTTCCTATCCAGGAGCATGGTACATTCTTCCGTTTTTGTAAGTCTCTTTTGGTTTCTTGTAGTAGTGTTTTGTAGTTTTCTTTGTATAGGTCCTTTGTTTCTCTGGTTACATTTATTCCTAGTTATTTTATCCTTTGGGTAGCTATTGTAAATGGTATTGCTTTCCTAATGTTCTTTTCAGCGCTGTCCAACTGATTTTTGTATGTTGATCTGTCACTTTGCTGAATTTTCCAATGAGGTCTAATAGCTTTTTTACTGAATCTTTGGGGTTTTCCATGTACAGGATCATGTGGAGCATTTGGATTTGTCTCCATATCATTATTCTGAATTCCTTCTCAGGCAGACCCAAGCCTGCTCTTCTTCTAATGGGAAGTCTATGTCTGCCTCCATCTCATTTGTCTCAGTTATTCTTTTCTGTTTTCAGATGGCCGCTGAGATCTTTTGCTATTTTTTCTTGGATATTTTCAATAGTTACATGCATTTTCAGTGATTAAATGAATGTATGTTGCTGTGATGTTAAGCTTAATGAGTGTCTCCTGGTGGATGTGATTTGGAGATAGACTTCCCTTTTCACCTCTCTTATTACTCAGCTGCAAGCTATCTTAGCAAATGTTAGCTATCTGTGTAATGTCTAGCAGCTGGTATTGGCTCCTGTCTGGATGGTGCAATATTATGGAGTATGCTTGTAGCTTGGCTATGTGGGCATGATTGCTGTCTCTTCTTTGGTAATATAAGGAGAGCTTCCACCCCCAGGATAAAAGTGAGACCAAAAGGACCAAAAGCAGAAACAATATAAAATCAGAGACAAAAACCACTACTCAAGAACAAAAATAAAACCATAGCCGACTGTCTGGAAGCCTTTGCTATGCAGGTCAATGTGCATGCACAGTAGAAAACTCCAGCAGTGGGTGGGAGTGTCCACTCACTCAGACCCCTCCTCTAATCACCACTGTGGAGGTGTGCAGATACATATTGAGATATGAACGGATGAAAGATTTCCACTATTTTTATCTCTGAAGGTCAGTTCAGTATCTGTATATGCACAGCATAATTCTCAAAATAGCTGCATCCTTGTATATAGTAGTTGGTGTTGGCTCTTGCCTTTTATGTTGGGGTTTTGCAAAATGCACATAGGATTTGGCTGTATGGCCAGACCTGCTGTCTCTTGCTAGGTAAGGCAGGAATAAAGAGTCCTACCCAGGTCAACTTTAGGGCTGCGTCCCAGAGTCAAACGTCATAAGAAGCAGCCAAAGGATTAGCTTGTGGGACTGCTGGGGCTCTCAGGGATTTCCTCCCTGTGCCGTGGGAAATCTGTGGGTGCAACGCTGGAACCTTTTGTGGATGTGCTCCTACCTGCTGGAAGGTGCCTGGGCTGGGTAGAGAGGGTGCGACAGGGAGAGGAGGAAAGAAAAGCGAAAAATCCACCACACCTTTTTTTCCAGAGGCCGCTCTGTAGATTCTAGCACTGTATCAGCCTGTCTGTTGCCCCACCCTCTGACTCAGCCCAGGCCTAGGGCCTTGCAGGCAATGTCCCAATAGATTTAGAAGTCGCTGTTTATTCCAACTACAGTCAGATTTCTCCACCAGTGGGCGCGGAAAACTGATGCCACCCCCCACCCCCCCCACCTTATATTAGATCCAAAGCTCTGGAGCTGTTCTGGGAAAGCGTCTTCTCTGTGTTTTTTGGGGGGTTTTTTTTGCGCCTCCACCAAGGAGACTCCCCTACCTGTCTCTGCTTCTTCCACCCCCAAACCAGAAATCTTTCCATCTTCTTTTGATGCTTTCTGCATCATTCAATATTTTGCCCATAGACTCTGTCAGTATTGAAAGTTGAGACTAACTTTTTTTCCTTCAGTTCTTTCAGTTTGAGGAATGCTTTTCCATTTTGTTTTCCAACTTCAGGTCTTTAAACAATTCATTACTATAGTTGACTTTATCTTCTTGAGTTGCTCTTTGAAATTTTCTATTCAATTCTTTTACATTCCTAATTTATCCATTCTCTTTAGCTTGTCTGTGCTCAAGTGCAAGTTTCAGAGTTTCTTGTGACACTCATTTTAGTCTTTTCTTTCTTTTTAATGACATTTTGCTTTTTTCTGTATGATGCTCTTAATGTCATCCAATAGCTTTTCTGGTCTTTGGTCATTAGTGTCTAATGCATCAAACCTGTTCTGGAGATGTCTCTAAATTCAGGTGGGTATACTCGGGGTCATATATTTCTCTCGAATTTGTTTCAATTTCCTTCCATTTCAGCCTGAACTTGTGTTGTTCCACAGTATGTCCCTTGTGTTGTTTTGGCTGTTGTCATTGTGCTTCTCCATCATCTATTCCCACAGATATAGTCCATTTGATTCCTCTGTGTTCCATTTAGTGAGGTCCACAGGTATAGCAGCCTTTATGTTGTAAAATATATTTGCAAGAAATAAGTCATTGGTCTTGTAAAATCCATTTATGCAATCTCCAGCACAATTTCTATCACCAATATCATGTTTTCCAACTACGGATCCTGCCTTTTTGTTTCCATAGTTCACATTCCAGTCACCAGTAATTTTGAATGTATCGTAATTTTATGTTTGGTCAATTGAAGCTGAAGCGATTGGTTGAACTCTTCAGTTTTTTCATCAATGGTTTGTGCATAAATTTGAAGAACAGTGTTGTTACCTGGCTTCCCTGTAGATACATAGGTATTATTCTATCACAGATAGCAGTCACTTGAAGATAGAGCTTGAAATGTTCTTTTTGATGATGATTGTGATGCCATTCCTCTTCAATATAATGTTCCCAGTGTAGTAAACCATGCTTGTTGGGTTTTAATTGGCCAATACCTGTTCATTTTAGTTCAGTAATGCCTAGAATATTGATCTTCATGCATTTCATTTTATTTATGACAACTTCTAAGTTTCCTTGATAGTGCTTCATACATTTCATGTTCTGATTATTAATGGATGTTTGCAGTTGTTCTTCCTCATGTTGAGTTGTGCTCCATCAACAAATGAAGGTCCTGGAAGCTTTTGCTCCATTCACATTATTATGGTCAACTCTACTTTGAGGAGTCAACTCTTCCCTAGTCATATTTTGAGTATCTTCCAATCTGAGGGGCTCATCTCCTGGCACTATATATAACAATGTTCTTCTGCTAGCCATAAGATTTTCAGTGACTAACCATCCAGAAGTGGTCTAGCTCTCCTTCTTCATAGCCTGCTTTAGTGTGAAAGTTCTGCCAAAACCTGTCCACCATTGGTGACCTTGCTGGTATTTAAAATGCTGGTGGCATAGCTTCCAGAGTCACAATAACATGTAAGCCACCACAGTACGACAAACGGACAGACAAATTGTGGTCCAAGGACGAGACACATTAATATTCATTTTCTCACACATCTTTCCATTTCTATTTTTGTATCATTTACTTGATATAGCTTTTTTTTATTCAAAGTCTTCTTAACTACCATCATATGATTGGGTGGGACCATGCAAATAGGGTATACAGGACTCAAGAGCCAGGATTGGCTAATTTTGCCATCCTTCTAGGTTGAAAGTAGCAATCTCAGAAGCAGCTGCATTCGATCCCAGGACATTCAATACCAAGAAAGAAAATCCATGAGCAGAGCTTGAGACGTGGTGGTGGCAGAAGCGATAGCATGGAGAGACAGAGTAGCTGTGGGGTTCCCACCACATGGGCCAGGTAACACTAAGTGCTTATGTACAGAACGCTGGCTACTAGAATGTGCCCTTTTGCATTACAGACTGGCTAGAAGAGTTTTGTAACCCATGCCTGACTGGGACAGAGGTCAACAGACCACATGTCTAAGTGGCAGAAGACAGTGAGGTATGCCTGCAATACGAGAGACAGAAGGTATTCCTAATTAGAAAAATGCTGCATACTGAGTTGTTCCTGATCCTGAATAGTACCGTTTACTTAATAAATGCCACACTCATGAGTATTGTTTATGAGTTCTGTGTAGTCATTACAACAGATTATCTAACCAAGATGAGAAGTGGGGAGTGCTGTGGAAGGGATGGTTTGTGCCAGAATAATGTAAAGAAGGTTGTATGGTGGAGGTGTATCTGATCTTTGCTTCATAGGAATCGGCCTTGGACTGACTTTGAGTTTGATTCTCCTTTCCCTTTGTGAAGTCCAAGGAAGTCAGACATGGCCTCCAGTCATTTGTATACACATGCATGCACTCGCGCGCGCACACACACACACACACAAAGTGTTCTCTAGTTTGCATCATACTACCAAACCAATCAAAGCAAGGAAAATCTCACTACAGACCCTGCAGGTTTCCTAATTTACACCAGTCAGGCCTTTTATACCATGGAAACTCTGTCGCATGCTTTATGAATTATAATTTTTCCAATAGGTTTATCTTAAAATGCTTAATTGAATATAGGGGTACATAGAAATCAGTTTTAAGGTATCAGGTGCACAAGTTTTTGGATGATTCACTGTCTTATAAATTACAGTGGATTCAAGGTTATTCCTATAATAATGTCATGCTCACTGGCTTTCATTTGCTTTTCAAAGTGAATGAGAAAGGGATGGAATTACAACTAGATGAGGGCATTGAATTTAACTCCAAGCTTATGCAGCAGCCTGTAGAGTACCAGATATGTGACCTTTATTCGTTGGATGGATTATGGCAGGAGATAAATTGTCTTGGATATCATATTCTCTTGGTTTGATGACAATACATGGATAGATTTTTTAATCTAAGTCCTGCAAGCTCTACACTATTCTCTCTAGATATGTTTCTTATTTTTATGTTTCAGATTCCCCTACATATGAATAGAAAAAAGATATCAGAAACAAAAATTTCTTGCCTGTTCTTTGAATTCTAGTCCCTAATCCAGGAGAGACAGTGTATGGAAGACAACAACCAAAGAAAGATGAATAATACAGGGTTAGTGTTTCAAGCAACTTCAGTAAGAAGATAATACACTTTACAAAACATTTTTGGCAGAATTCAAATGATGAGAGATTCTTTCTACATAGTCAGAATGGTGAGTAAAGTCATTTAAATAATAATATGGAGATAGGTAAGGAGGTCTGATACCAGTAGTGGTTAAGAGTCTGGCTGCTAACCTCAAGGTCAGCATTTCAAAACTTATCAGCAGCTTTGTGGGCAAAGATCTGCAACTTCAGAAACCCTATACAGAGTCGCTATGAGTCAGAGCTTACTCCTCGGCACACCATCACCATTATCATCATCAGTATGAAGATAGGTGGACTCCTGATGTGTCGCTGTAGGTTAAGAACTGGACGGCGAACCACAAAGTTGGTGGTTCAAACCCATCAACTGCTCCTCAGAAACCCTATACAGGGTCGCTATGAGTCAGAACTGACTCCTCAGCACACCATCACCATCATCATCATCATCATTATGGAGATAGGTGGACTCCTGATGTGTGGCTGTAGGATAAGAACTGGACTGCGAACCACAAAGTTGGTGGTTCAAAGCCATCAACTGTTCCTCAGAAACCCTATACAGGGTTAGTATGAGTTAGAACTATCTCAGTGACGCTTATCAACAACAACAACAACAACAACATGGTGAGATAGGTGACCATCTGAAAATAGATATTTCCTTTCTCTGAAGAGTCCAGGCCTTCTTTACTTTCAGTATAATGACAGAGAAGGTCAGAGATAGAACTGAGACATTGCAATACAGTTACAGAATACCCAATACGATCCCATTGTGTTGGTGGGTCAGAGAGCTGGTCAGATTGAGAAATGGTGATAGCCTTATTATATGTCCACAGGAGGCATCATATAGCATCATGGATTTTTTTTTTTTTTTAACTTTTAATAGGGACAAGGTGGGACCCTTTTTCTAGGAAATCTGAGAACTCTTATCTTCAAAGTAAATACACCACAGAACTTTCAGATTTCAATTCCTCTGGTATTTTACAAGTATTGAGCTACTGCAGAGGTGGATAGTGGTGATCAAAAGAGCTATTAGAGTTACAAATGAAAAAGGAATTCAAGCAAGTCATCAATTCCTTTATTGAATTTGAGAATTGGGAGGTTTCCTGTAGTATCTGAGACTCCCCTGCACACATTTCTACTTTTCTGTGAAAAGGGGCAGGGGGAGGGAGCCGTACCATCCATGTGCCTTCTCAGATTTGCCTTATTGAATTGCCTCGATGGGATTTTGGTCTGTAAACTGACCCTTGAGAAGTGACATTTCACACAGGTCAAATTGCTCTATGTGTAACATTATACAATGTAGCAGAAATACTGAGATCCAAGTTAACTAAGACTTTGGTATTATGAAATGGAATGTTCACTATGCTTTCTTTAGATCAATACTATGGGAAACTACAAACCGAAGTCTGGCAGCTTTCATTTTCATGGTAAGAACTCCTCCTACAAGAAAATAGGAGTCCCAGGCTTTCACCAATAATTTAAAAAGAAGAGAATTGTCCTGTAAAAGTGAAAAATTTAAATTAACACTTAAAAGCAGAACAAAATTGTCAAATATAGAGATAGTAGGCCCCATACCTGTAAGATTTGACTAATTTGATAGAAAATTTTAATGTACTTTACTAAAGGGATGTAACTGACAGCAAGGGATTTGATAAGTTATCAGCTCTTAGGAGGAGGCATACACAGGCTGCAACCACTTACAGGCCAAGACACAGTACTTAGATACAAAATCTATCTAGCCCAGGTGGCAGGTAGAACTCTAGGGCAGAGAAAAAAAACATAATCTTTTCTTATATGATTCAAATGCTTAATGCTATGTAGCAACACACTTCATTTATTCTAATTTCCTACTCACCTGGCAATCTTCTAATCATGAGTTAGCATTTCATGAAGCTTGCTCAGAGTGATAACATATTAACTGGAGAATTCTATCTATTCAATGCCTTTGGTGTACTCCTAGTGTGTCACTGTAGGATCAGCAGTGGACTGTGAACCACAAGGTCAATAGTTCAAATCCACCAGCTGCTCCTTGGAAAGGTGGCTATGAGTAGGAACTGAGTCAACTGCACTTAACAACAGCAACAATGATAACAACAGTGCCTTTGGCAGGTACACATTACAGTTTTCATATTAAATTAGTAAACTAATATTCAGGTTCTAACTTGTCATCCTATATGGTTGCTTACAGTGGCACTCAAGGTATGTTAAAGAGAGGTTACCATGATCTTTTATCTCAGCAAAAATAATTAACTGGGAAAATTTGACATTTTGTTTTAGATTCAAATCTTCTGAAGTCAGTTAATGAAAGTCTATTCCTGATATGGATTGAGAACATGAATAGGTAGAAGCTTGCTAGCTTTGTAGGTGGTGTACCCTGATTTCATACTACGGCACACTCTTTAAGCTAATATCACCTTGTCTGTTATTATTTTACTAAGCAACATACTAACCCTGGGATTGTTTATATTCTGTTATCATTACTCAGAAATGCTACTAAGAACTATTCAGAATGAAACAATTTATTTCAATGATACAAATAATTTATTGTTATTGCATTTATTATACTCTACTCCCTTCAAACAATGCATGATGCTATGGACATTACAAATCTCAAGATTCTGTTTTTCAGTGAATCAAACATATCTCCATAAAATAATTTAAAATTCCCAAAACTAGATCAAAGATGAGAATGAACTTTCTATAAATGCAAATATACATATGATCACATTTCAACTGCCATGCAACCTTATTGTTGTGGTTGTTGTTAAATGCTGTATAAGTCATATTCTTAATTAAATTTGATGTTCACACAATTAAATTAAAGTTTTAAAGCTACCTTTCTGATTCTGAAACATATATTTGTTTGTTTTTTAGACCTAAATAAATCAGTTCAGATCTGTGTGTGTTGGCCATGATAGTAGTGGGAAGGTGGTGGTTCAATTCAGGAGTAAAGCAAAACCAGACTAAGCAAATGAAATCTATTGGTAGTGAATGGCTCAGTTATGATAATCTTAGCTAAGCAGTTCTCCATTTCCCTCACTTTTCAGTAATAAATCTCAGCGCGAAAAATAGCAAACAATGTCCCAAACATGTGGGTTCTTAGTCAATGTAAAGTTCTATAACAATAGCAAGGTAAAAACCTTAATTATAGTTTTAATAGATAATATTTTTATTTAACAAAATGCTAGTAGCTGCCATCTTTCAAAAAGTATCTGTATGCATGTGTTTGTGTATATGTGTGACTTATAGGCATTTTCTCAAGGTATCATATACATAGCACTAAGAACACTATCTTTCACCATTATAAATAATTTGGATTGCAAATCAGATCCGATTGCAGAGTTCAGAATAGTTGTTATTTCTAAATTGCCACCTTCCTTGAATCTTAAATTATAATAATGCTGGTGGTTTGCTTGGATGTCTAAGTGAAAGGAGAAGAGAAGTAGCTTTGATTTTATCTTTAAGAAAGAGAGGTGAAGGTATATATGCTACCTGATGGAGTATGAATTTAAGCAAGTTAAAGAGTAGGATTTGAAACAAATGTCCCCAAAGTCAATGAACACCAGTAGATTAGGAACCGGTGACTTACGAAGTTAAATTGACATGCTGATTGGGAAACTGTTAAAAGAAGAATAGATGTTCATTAAAATTAACTTTGTAGCATTAAATCATTTATTAAATCATCTTTTGTTAGAATCTATCAAAAGAGGTCTTCTTGGCCCTTGACAAAACACTATAATTAAGGGCGGTGGCAGAGCAGAGTCAGGTAGAACAGGCTCTGTGGGGAAGGGGCTGAAAACTCAGAGACAAAGCTCTCACAGAACTATGCTAGAGCTCTGGATCTAACATAAGGGTCTGGGCATCAGTTTCCCACAATTGCAAGTGGAAAACTCATGATATAAAGGAAAACATTATGTTTTAGAAATTGGCACAGGACTCCCTCTGCAGCCATCCCACCCGGGCTGAAGTCAGAGGGTGGGACTATAGACAGACCAGCACAGGGAATCTGCACTAAAAGCATCAAAGTGACATTTGCAAAAGGAGATGTGGAGTGATTCTAGACATTGTTTTCCTACTCTTCCCCGCTATTCCTTCTTTGCCCAGCCCGGATGCCTTCAGGCGGATGGGTGCATACCCCCCAAAAAACAGTCTAGCATTGAGACTACAGCTCTCCCATGCCACAGAGAGCAAGAGCCCCATCAGCCCAAGAGTAAATCCTTTGGCTGCTGCTTTTGACTTCTGCCTGTGGGTCCCAGGCTTAAAGTTAACTCGTGCAGGACAATTAACCCCAGCCTAACTGGAAAGAAAAAAAGCAGGTTTGGCCTGACAGACAAACCATACGAACAATCTGTAAAACCCCAACATAAAAACACACAACTATTTCAAGAGTTACTCTGTGCACACGCAGATACTAAACTGACCTTCAGAGACAAAAATAGTAAACAATCTTTCTCCCACTAACTTCTCAATATCTATCTGTGCACCTCTAAGGTGGTGACTAAGTGAGGGGCCTGAGTGAATGGATACCCCAACCCACTACTGGAGGTTTCTACAGTGCACACACACAATTTTATTTTTGTTTCAAAGTGGAGGTTCTTGTCTCTGCTTTTATATTGCTTCTACTTTTGGGCCTTTTCAGCACACATTTTTCCTGGAGGTAGGTGCTTTTTCTCACTATGTTACCCAAGAAGGGACAGCAATCTTGGCCTTATAGCCAAGCTACAAGCATACCTCATAATATTTCACCATTGAGACAAGAGCCAATAACAGCTGCTAAACATTACATGCTAAAAGGGAAGGCTATCTCCTGATCATATCAACCAGGGAACACCCAGTAAGCTTAATCATACAATAACAAACATCCATTTAAGCATTAACAAACGCACACAATTACAGGAAATGACAAACAAAAGATCTCAAACACAACAAATGATCTCAAAACATGCCCCAAACCAGAAAAGAATAAATGAGACAAATGTGCTGGAGACAAACACTCCCCAGAAGAGGAAGAGCAGGTTTTGGATTTACCTGAGAAAGAATTCAGAAGAATGATATGGACACAAATTCAAATGCTCCAAAAAGGGGTGGAGGAACACAAGGAAGAAGTCAGGAAAGTACTATAAAGAGCAATCAAACAAGATTGATACAGTATTAGAAACAATTCAAAACCTGCAAAAACAGGACCAGATGATTAACAGTAAAAAGAGGGGCTGTTTACTGACAGCCGGGGAGGGGGGGCTGTGGGATGTATCCTTTGGTTATTTGATGATGCATGCATGGAGGGGATTGTAATCATTGCAATGAAATGAAATACAATAGGATGAATGTGAAGCTGAAGTGGGGCAGAGGTAATTTATGATGTATGCACAACCTTGGAACAACAGGACTTTGGGACACAGGGATTGAGACATGGTCAGAATGGGGAAAAGGGGGGAAATAATGTTAAGATGCTTGGCTGTCTTTTG
>NW_006408617.1:7528108-7536700 GCF_000296735.1 Chrysochloris asiatica
GAAGGCCTAACCAGAACAGGTTTCCCCACTTGTGTGCAGATCATTTGTGATGATTTGGTGGTGCCTGGGAAACTGGATAAAAGGTGAATTTTCCCCAGTTCTTCTGCAATATTTCCATCACCTCCCTTTCCTCACACATGGAACCTGATCTATCCCACAGACACCTACAACCCTCTGTCTGCTTTCTCTTTGATCAGAAATATCACTGCAGCTTTCCATCCTTAACTGTTGTTGTTGTGTCCTGTTGAGTCGGTTCTGACTCATAGAGACCCTGCATAGGGTTTCTCAGAAGCAGCTGGAAAGTTTGAACCACTGACCTTGCAGTTCAAACTGACCTTGGGATCAAGTGCTTATCCTACAGCACCATCCCAGTACCCCCATCCATAATTGGTAGTGACGGTGTGCTGTGGATTTGGTTCCGACCCATAGCGACCCTGTATAGGGTTTCTGAGGTTGTAAATCTTTATAGAAGTAGAAAGTCTCATTTTCCCCCCATGGAATCACTGATAGTTTCAAACTGCTGACCTTAAGGTTAGCAGCCCAACTTGTAACCACTGTACTACCAGAACTCCTTCCATCCTTAATTAGAGGTTAGAAAACTGTGAAAATAGAGCTTTTGTTTTCCAAAAAGGAGAATTCTTACTTGAAAGAAATGTGCATATGGACAATATTAAGTAGAATTATAAAGTGAGATTATATTTTACTACAAAATAAAAATGGTATAGTTTTCTTTTTGAAGCCCTTTTTCATGGGAAAAAGTCTTGTCATTAGGGACGTTTACAGTCTTTAAAGTTGGACATAAACACGTTTAAGTACAGGAAGTATTTAGAACCAGATGCTGTGCAAGCGTGATGTTGTTATTTTTATTAAGTGATATCCAATTGTTTCCGACTCATAGCAACCCAATACAGGGTTTCAAGGCTGTAAATCTAAGCAATGATTGTGAGGTTGCCACAGGGGCAGGCAGTGTTTCTTTCTGTTGTACAGACAGTCGCTATGAGTTGGAACTGACTCAATGGCATCTAACCACCACCACCACAACAGAGCTTTGTGGGAGCAGAAAGCCTTATCTTTCTTCCATCGAGCAGTGTGTGGGCTCAAACCACTGACCTTGTGGTTCACAGTTCAGTACTTATCTACAGAGCCACAAGTGTGATAGAGTTATTTATTTACTTGTGTTTATTCAATGAATAATGATTTAGAATTCCATTCTAATTAATTTGTAAATAAGCACTATTTTAAGTATTACATTGTATTTACTATTGTTCTTAAGTGTCATCCACTTGGTTCTGACTCTTAGCAACCCTGTATAGGGTTTCTTATAAGGATTGATGGTTTTGTGGTTAACAGTCCAGTGCTTATCCTACAGCACCACACCAAGACTTATTAAAGTTCAGTTAATCAGGATATTTAGCCAAAATGTAATTTGAATTAAAGAGCCACACATGGTACATCCATCCATTCATTCACATAAATGAAAACATAAATCAAACATTAAATAGACATTTACCATAGGATGAAGATACAAAGATAAATAGAATAAATTAGCTTCGTGGCCCAAGGAGCAAGTAAAGTTGAGTGCTTTTACACAACAGGCTTGCCTTTGGAATGAGGTGCCTCTAGGCCGTTAGTTTGAGGAACTAGGTTTGGTGACCCTGGGAGCTAGAGCTGAGTGCTTCAGATTGAGGCTTATAGAGAAGCGAAGTGATTTGGGGCACTTATCAGCAGGCCTGAAAGAGCTTTGTGACATTGCTGGAGCAGGGCAGAGGCCAAGTGGCCCATGGCTGAGAGACCAATGGCCAAAGAAAGGCTACCTGTGGGTATGGCTGGCAAAGGCTGTTCTGACTGGAAGAACTGTGCCCTGAACATTTTCTGACTGTAATGTAATCTACTCGTTTCCCTGATAAACTCCGTAACTGTGAGTATGGCATCTGAGTTCTGTCTGGCTATTGCAATGAATTCTCAAACCCAGCTGAGTAGAGAGCTCTGTAGGAAGGATGCTTGGTGTCATTTTTAAAAGGAGCTCGGGTAGCATAGTGGTTACGAATCAGGCTGCGAACCTCAGGGTCAAAAGTTTGAAACTACCAGCTGTTCCGTGAGAGAAAGATGAGGCTTTCTGCTCCGGTAAAGATTTACAGCCTTGGAAACCCTGTACAGGGACGCTATGAGTTGGAACCGACTCCATGGCACATACTAACAACAACAATATCATTTGGGAATTTTACATTGAGAGGTCAAATAATTAGTTACTCATTTTAGAAATTTTGTTCTATTTCCACTGTGGATGGATTGAATGTAAGGAGCTAGAGAAAGTAGAAAGATCGTGAAGAATACCAGGAGAAAAATGCCAAGGGCATAAAGTAAGGCAAGTTGAGAAGAGAAGATGGATTGAAAATAGGGAGCTTAAAAAAGTTTGTGGAAAATGGAATTAGAAGATAATGGATTTTTTCCCCCCACTAACTTTTTAAAGCCCCCTTGTATTTCTGGAGTTTTGGTGTGGCACTGTGGGTTAACATGCTGGACAGCAAGGTCGGTTGGACCTGCAATGTCGGCAGTTCAAGCTCACCAGATGCTCCTGGGAAACTCTATATAGGGTCTTTATGAGTTGGAACCAACTCAACGGCACTTAACAATAACAATAACAACAAAAGTCAGTAGGAGACAGTGAGCGATTGAATGGAAATGGTGAGAGAAGGAAGAGAGTAAAAAATTTTCTCAGTTTTCTATTGAGATTGGCTCAGTGGACAATGAGAGAAAATATTAAAAGTTTGGGGAAAGTCAGATACAATGAGTATTCTTGAGACTCCTTTTCAAATGATGCCTGACATACAGATTATTTGAATTACCATAGATACTTGTGTTTTACATTCACAAATTTTATTTTGTCAACTCTTAAAGATAGAAACTATGCAAGTGATTAACTTTCTTTGTACAATATCCACTCAAGTGCAGACAGTTTTGATGATGATAAAACTATAGTCAGGAAAATTGGATATACCCTTCAACTGAAAACACCCCCCATTAAGTTCTGAATCTTAAGTTACAGAGACTTCTGTTTCTAAATATACACGGTCTTGAAGATGAATGGCCATATTTCAGCATTAATCAATTTCAAGCATAGGAGGGAAATAGAATTATGCGTTCCTTGAAGATAATATTGTGGGTGAAGTTTAATCTAAACAGTTTCACTTAAGATAGCACAGCAAGCTAAAACTGCAGTCAGATGATTCATTTGGCTTTTTGTTGCAGTCGGTTGGTGGTGCCTGTATAAAGCCCTAAGCCACGCTTAAGCGTGAACTGTGGACACTGTTATGGTTATACCCTCATTTGGGCACTGTTAAGGTTATACCCTCATTTCCAGGTACCTGAGGTTCAAAGGGCTTGGAAATTGCTTTGTTATATCAGTAATTGCTCAAGGAACACTGATCGCCTTCACCTTTTAGTGTAGGGTGGAGTTTCGCTAGAGGACTAAAGGAATAATAGAGGCAGCCTGTAGGCCTGTTGGTACTGATCGACTAGGTCTTTGATGAGTAAGTGTTTGTTTACACCCATCTCTACTCAAATTTTTCCACTAATTTTAATTGCAACAACTAAGACAAGACTGAAATTATTTATGTCAAATTGCCTTTCTGGTATTTTCTGACTTTAGCTCATTCTCTTAGCTTCTTTTAAATTTCCTTTCTTTCCCAGTCCAACTGCAGTCAAAAACGGAAAATTCAAGAATATGGGATTTAGATTGAGCTGGCTACAGCCACGGTAATTTTACAAAGATTAGCATTTTGGCCTCATCCTTTGTTTTTATTTTTTATTTTTTAATTTATCATGTATTCTTTGTACTAGAGACACAGTTCTCTGGCTTTAAAATTTTAGCTGACACATGGTATGGCAGGTCTTTTGACTCATTCAGTTACATCTGGATAGACCATTTTGCTTTATTCATGCACCAAATATTACTTAGGATTCCTGACATTGAAAACTCTACTAGCCCATAAAGATCTGCAGACTCTCTCAGAGCTGCTGGTGGTGGCTATGTGCCCTGGAGTCATAGCGACCTAGTATAGGGTTTCTGACGTTGTAAATCTTTAAGAGAACAGAAAACCTCATTTTTCTCCCACAAAGTGACTGGAAGATTTGAACTGCTGGCCTTACAGTTAGCAGCCCAACTGCTACATGCTAAAAATAAAACAAAACAAAAAAAGGCGTTAAAAAACCTGACTGCAAAGAAAAAGGCAAATGGAAGTTTAAAGGTTAAACCTACATTACAAGTTTAAAATTCTCATTTGGTTGGGTAATGGTTTTTGTGACTATTGAATAAATAGGAGTACAATTTTCATTTTGTGTAATTCTGTGGAAAAATGCCCAGAGCATGGTGTAGGATGAAAGCCTAAACCATTATGCATTTGTCACCAAGAATAATGCATTTCCTCTTTCACCTGGCTAATAAATACCTAGGGATCAATTTGCCTTTCATGGAATTAATGCATGACCTTTAGTTCTTGTTGAAGGCCTTTGGGTTTGAGATGTTGAGTTTTCTGATATCTGTTGCTTTTGGTAAGTAAAAGTGATTGATAGAGAAAGGATAAAATAATATCCACTGCTATAAGCAAATTTAAAGAAGATTTCTTTATGAAAATTAATTTTATTAGATAATAACAATACAGTATAAAAAACCAAAGCAGCTGAACCTGATTTGAAGCAAAGAGATGAGTAGAAACAGTAGTTATTAACACTGAATCTGTTCCTCTCCAGGAAGGTGGTATCTCATTTTCTCATTTTGTGGAGGGCATATTTACCCTTTCAGACTACTACTCACTATTTCATTTAATCCCTACTTCTTTCAAGCTAATAGACAAGTGAAAATATTTGCAAATATCACCAAAGTAAATTATGAATTCTTTTCTCTCACTTCGCCAGTTGGAAATATTTCATGGTGACTGATAAAACATTATGTTTTTAATTACATCATTTAATAAAAATGCCTTAGATTATTTAAGAATTATGTGTTGTAAAATGTGGAAGCTGTAGTCTAATCTCCACTCTGCTGGTCTTTTCTAGTCACAACACTTTATGAAACTCAGCTCCCAATCTTGCCCACTGCAAATTCACTCCCGGAGTCCTGGTGTGGCGCCAAAGGACAAGCACTGGCCACAAGGTCAGTTTGAACCTCAGGGTCAGTTGGCACTTAACAAAAACAACAACAAATACACTCCAACTTCTTCTCCTTCAAAAAAATGGAGGTATCAAAACAACAACAACAACAAAAATCCTATTTGCTTCTAAAAATGAGCTAGAAATATGAAAATGAACAGCTTAAAACTAGAGTGTTTGATATCTTCCATCTCTTATGAGTAACCTTTGATTTTGAGGTAATGACAGATGACATTTCAGAGTTTGGAAGAAAACTCTGAACACTATAAACCCTGCATAGGATGAGGAAGTTGGACTAGATAAAGGATAATGAAGCAGTCTGACTTGGCAAAGGTTTTTAGAGGGAAGATGGAGTACCCAACAGTGTCACACCAGATGTCATAGGAAGCTGATGGATGAGTCAATGTTGACATTTTTCACAGATTAACTGACCTGTAAATACAATATTTTTGAAGTATTTTGACATATGATGTCTTTTATCCATCTATAAAAATAGTTAAAGACCATAGATGGTATATGTTTGAATGTTTAAAAACTGAAAGTGTTCTTAATATCCTGTCTCCTCCTTTGTCTTTTTTTATGACCTACTATTTCAAAACACAGGATTCCAGTTTCCAAATTTGAAGAGTGGACATGTTAGAAATTTTAAAGGAAAGAAGAGGTACATTTTCTAAGGCCCCATTTCCACAATGGAAAGTCTTCTGGAATTTTTCTCACCTTTCTTCTTATTCTTGGTAACTTCATATTTTGCATTATCGAATCTTAGTCTTTAAATAAATGGAGGAATAGAGACAAACTCTTTACAGGAGAATTCCAAATAATTTACTTAAATCATATCTTTACCTGGCAATGGAGCTTCAACCACTCCCTGCCTCTGTAAGTGTGGGCTGCACTCAAGAATAAAGTATGGAAAGGGAAAAAATACCTACAGTGGAGAAACCTGGAATACACTGTCAACCAAGTGGTCAAGGTTGACATTACCAGCAATACATAATGTTGGGAGCATGTAGGGATGGTTTGATGTGATGCAGGGAACTTTGCTTCTGTGACATTCTTCTCCAAACCCATAGCAACAGCCTAACCATGTGAAAAATAATACACAAGCTAAAATTGGGAGACAGTCTATAAAGTAACGAATCACTATTCCTCAAAATTTTATCAAAATGAAGAAACACAGAGAAATTCTCTAGACTGGGGCAACTAAGGCTTGACAAAGACAAAAGAAAGTGCAATTTTCTGGGTAAGATCCTTGACATCAATTAAGATTCTGGAGCTTTAAAAAAGAAAAGAATACTCGTGAAAAACCTTGGCTATTGTTGTTGTTGTTAGGTGCTATCTATAGTCGGTACCAACTCATAATGACCCTATGCACAACAGAAGAAAACACTGCCTAATCCTGGGCCAACCTCACAATTGTTGTTGTGTTTGAACTAAAGTCAGCTTAATAATGCTGTAAGATAAGCACTGGACTGCCAACCACAAAGTTGATGGTTCAAACACACCAGCTGTTCCTCAGAAACCCTAAACAGGGTCTCTATGAGATGGAACCAATATGATGGCACTTAACAACAAAATATTGATTTCCTAGCTGTGATAAAGACACTATCGTTTTGTAAGATTTAACAACAGGAGAAAGTAGAGGAAAGATATATGAGAACTCTGTACTATCTCTTCAACTTTTATGTAAATGTAAAATAAATAAAATATTTTTAAGAAAGGATGCATAATTTTTTTTCTTTGGATAGGTGTTCAAACATCACTTATATCATTTAAAAATAAATACCTTTAATGTATAATTTTCGCAACCATATTTTCATTATTCTGGTTATGCTTTGCTAGTTGTTGTTACGTGCCGTCAAGGTGGTTCTAACCTATAGTGACCCTATATAGGGTTCCCAAGGAGCACTGGTGAGACTGAACCACTGACCTTGTAGTTCAAACTGACTTTGCAGTCCAGCACATTAACCCACAGCACCACACCAGGACTCCATTTTGATAGTTAGGATGTATATAATAAAGTCCCAGTGTGGCATTGCAGGATAATGCACATGGTTACAAGGTGGGTTTGAAACATACCAGCTGCTCCTTAGAAACTTTTTATAGGATTGCTATGAGTCAGAACTGACTCAAAGGCACTTACCAACAGCAACAACATATATATTTATTTGAGAGAGAGAGAGGAAAGAGAAATAGATACTGGAATTACAGTATGAAATGGAGAATTGCTAGGATGACCCACAATGCGTACATTGAGTATTCTGGAAAGGTTTTAAATTATATATATATATATTGCAGAAATAGTCATTTGACCTCAAAATAAATATAGATTTGAGAATAAAATTGTTGCAGAAACCTGTTTGAATGGCAAACAAACAGCAACAACAGCAACAAATCAAACAGCTGGTTCAATTCTTTCCAGACTTCTTGCTGTGCCATTGAGTTGGTACCAACTCAAAGAGATCTTATGCACAGCAGAATGAAACACTGCCTCGTCCGGCACCAACCTCCCAATCAGCGCTACCCTTGAGCCCCTCAATGCTGCCATTGTGCCAATCTATATCATTGGAGACCTTACTCTTTTTTGCTGATCCTCCACTTCACCAAGCATGATGTCCTTCTCTAGACACTGGTCCCTCCTGATATGTTCAAAGTATGAGAAATGAAGTCTGGCTATCCTGGCTTCTAAGGAGCATTCTGGCTGTACTTCTTCTAACACAGACTTATTTGTTCTTTTTGTGGTCCATGGTACTTCTAAAATTCTTTTCCAACACCAAAACTCAAATAAATCAATTCTTCTACAGACCTTGATAATATTTGAAAACATGAGGAAAATACATTGTAGAAAGCAATGCTATGAACTCACAAAATAATTATTTTCTAAAGCCATTTTGAGTCCTGGTGTGGCTCTCTGGGTTAATGTGCTAGACTGCAAAGCTGCTTGAACTGCAATGTCAGAGGTTCAAGCTCACCAGCCATTCCTTAGAAACCCTATACAGGGTTGCTATGGGTTGGAATTGACTCAACGGCATTTAACAACAACAACAAAGTCATTTTATGTTGCTTATAATGCAGCCAAATATTACCAATTTTTAAAAAAGAGTTAATATTTTTATTAACTTTTAAAAGTTAAACTTTTTTTTTAAAGTTAATATTTGAAAATCATATAAAAATGTTAGTATACAATTTCCTTAAATATGGAGTGAGAAAACTGGTTTCCACACAAATTTTTCTAACCATTGTAAAATTTACTCAACAAAGATGTTGACTATTCCTTAGGTATAAAACATTGTGCTAAGGAACAAACAAGATGGTGGATCGGGTGGACGTATAGCATAGAGCTCCGCCAACAACAACACAGAATACCCGACCAAGCAGGCTCAGGGGATGGTCCTAGAACTCTGAACCACATATAAAGGAATACTTAGAAGGTTGGAAGGCTCACAG
>NW_006408617.1:7540657-7554839 GCF_000296735.1 Chrysochloris asiatica
GGTTAGAAGTTTGAGTCTCCCAGAGCCAGTTTTCAAGAAAGGCCTAATGATTTACTTGCCAAATCAGCAATTGAAAACCCCATTGAGCAGTTATACTCTGATGCATACAGAGTCTCCAGAAATCAAAACTTGTATGGCGCTGTGAATTAATGCACCAGACTGCAAAGCCATTTGCACTGCAAGGTCAGCGGTTCAGGCTCACCAGCTGCTCCTCGGAAACCCTATACAAGGTCACTATGGGCTAGAACCAACTTGATGGCACTTAACAACAACAACAACAAGTCTAAACTGGACACAAATGTAACTGGTTAGTTGGTTAATTGGTAGAATATAGCAGGTTTGATAGGATCTCAAAGTCCAGGGTTGTCTTTGATACTGTTGTTGTTGCTATAAGTAATTAAATGTTGTTGTGCTTATGTCATTGAAGTCAGTTCCAACTCATAACTACCCTGTACAGCATTTCCAAGGTGAAGTTGGTAGGTTTGAACCTCGTGTTTAGCGGTCCAGTGGTTAGCCTACAACTCCACACCAGAATTCCAAGTAATTCAATATGCAGTTGATATGATAGTCATATCTACCCACCTTACTGAAACATCATTGCAGTATAATGTTACCAAGAAATCAGAGTACAGAATAAACTGACTTTAAAATAAAAAAAAAGTAAGATAAAAATTATTAAAATTCCTGGATGTAGTCAGCTTTAAATCTCAGTATTCCTACTCCAAAATCAAGACAAAATATGTACAACTGTCTAACTTGAAATAGGATGAAATAAAATGTTAAACAAATGTTACAATTTGAACATAGTTACAAATGGCCAAATTGCTAAATTTGGATCATGAAACATATGCCTCAAACAAAACGTAATCGCTATATAGGATAAGCACTGGACTGCTAACCATAAGGTCAGCATTTCAAACACACCAGGCATTCCTCAGAAACCCTGTACAGGGTCGCTCTGGGTAATAACCAGCTGGATGGTACTTAACCGCAGCAACAACAGTATATTAACAAAATACATTCATTACAACAGAGGAGACACAGGTTACCTAAAAGAAAAATAATCCAGAATCAAACTGGTATCTAAAGCAGAAGCAACATGTATAGATTTAATTTCTATTCATAAAATAGCTACATTTTGTTGGGATGACACAAAGAAAACAAATTTAAGGAAAAAACAATCTTAGAGAAGGAATGTAATTCTAAAAGTATCTTACTGCAATAACTTCTAATAGATGTTACAGGAGATGCATGTGAATTATCTGATGCCAATTGTTCATTATCTGAGTTAGAATCAAATCCCCTAGTCTTTGATTTTGGCTGGTTGTAGCAAAGCTCTAGGAATGATCACCAGTAAATCATACAAGGTGCTTTGTTCAGGGTTTTCAAGGTGGCACATTGTTCAATTTGTAAAAATATTATGTACAGAAGTAAGATGAGACATATGTTTCAAAGACAATCCCTGAAATGTGCTGAGGATTTATGGAAAGCAAATCAAGGTCATCTTTGTGTCTTTACAAAGGGGCAAAAAAAAAAAAAAAAAATCCTCAAAGAGAAACAAAAAGAATAAAAGTTTTAAATTATTCATAAAACTGAACGTATTACAAAACCTATTTCCAGAGAATAGTATATGTATATCCATTTTGGAACTAGACATTGATTATCTTAGCTCCCTAGAAAACGTTTTCAAACAATCCACCTTAATTTCAAAGATATATCAAAGAGAACTGTGAAAAAGATCAATAAATAAGAATAATTGTGTAAGAACTTGACGAATACTATATTGGCTTGCTACCTATAATGCTATGTACATTTTAGCACAATCAGAAGATAGCTTTGTTTTATATAATATTTTTATTCTTTGAGGGGGACTTTAAAAGAAATGGTGTGATAATGAACAGATATGGAATCCTAACTAGCTTATTTTGAATATAAATCACAGTTAAATGAGGCAAAGGTATGGTAATATATAATCTGTACAAACAAAATGGAATAATAGTATTTGGATGGCTTGTTCCTTACAGTTTTGAATATTGTTGTTGCTAAGTGCCATTGGTCAGTTCTGACTCATAGTGACCTGGTGTAGCTAGGGTTTGAACCACCAACCTTATGGTTAGCAGTCCAGTGCATATCCTACAGTGCCAGACCAGAACTCCTACTATAATTCTTATTAGTAACTGAGACAGGCACAATGCTGATATCTCTTATTTGAATAAATTAGTGTTTCCTCTTGTTATATGGATAAACCATCTACAGTTGGAAGTTCTAGCTGAAATGGCATTGTTGTTGTTGCTAAGTGTCATCTAGTTGGTTCTGACTCATAGCATATCTAGGGTTTCTGAGTGCAACTGGTGAACCTGAACCAACAATCTTGTGGTTCAAATTGACCTTGCAGTCCAGTGCATTAGCCCACAGCGCCACACCAGGATTCCTTGACATTGGCACTTTGTTATCAGGTTTCTCATGCTTTCATCTGAATATCTACTCGTAGTTGCCTCCCCTCTAGATGGTCAGAAAGAAAGTAGGATGCTTTTATATATTTAAAGGCAGAATAAATTAAAACTGCTGGAGAATAGAAGGGAGACAAGATTGTACAATGTGTTTGTAGTTAAAGAGGGCACTTTGTAATTGAGTTTCAACTCTTGTCTCACCAATTTTGGTTTATAAACTGAGGTCAGATAATATACCTCACAAAGCCTAGTTTGTTCTTTGTAAGATGAGTTATATAACAATAATATTGAAAACATATAGAATATGACTCATAGAGCTTCTAAAGTGAGATAACATATTAACATTGTTAGAGAAAGTGTTAATGTGCATAGTTATATCTATTATCTGTTGTTGTTGTTAAGAGCCACTGAATGTGTTCCAGCTCATGGCAACCTTGTATAGGTTTTTAAGGAGCAACCGGTGGGTTTGAACCACTGACCTTGTATTTCACAATCCACTGATAATCTTACAGCGCCATACCAGGATTCCCTATATCTATTATGTTGCTGTTGTTCTGTACCATCAAGTTGGTTATGACTCATAGCAACCCTACATAGGGTTTCCACAGAGTGGCTGGTAAATTTGAACTGCCAACCTGTGGATTAAATGGGCTTTGCAGTTCAGTGTTTTATCCCAGAACACCACACCAGGACTCCAATCTATTATAACAACATATATTCATTTCATTAGAGCAGAACAAAGGGACATTGAATGATTTTCAATCAGGAAAGATGTGCACCAAGATTGGATTCTTTCGCCATACTTATTCAATCTGTATACTGAGCAAATAACCCAAGAAGCTGGATTCTATAAAGAAGAATTTGCCATCATTAACAACCTGTGATATGCAAATGATACAACCTTGCTGCTGAAAACCCAAAATCCAAGGCCACAGCCTTCATTATGGGTTACTCTTCAATGTAAAGAACACAAAACTCCTCACCACTGGACCAATAAATAACATCATGATAAATGGAGAAAAGATTGAAGTTGTCAAAGACATCATTTTGCTTGGACACACTATCAACATTTACAAAGCACCAGTCAAAGAATCCTGGTGTGGCGCTGTGAGTTAATGTGTCAGATTGCAAAGTCATTTGAACTGAAGGTCGGTGGTTCAAACTCACCAGCTGCTCCTTGGAAACCCTATACAGGGTTGCTATGGGTCAGAATTGACTTGATGGCACGTCACAGTAACAAGTCAAATAAATCAAACAACATATTGAACTAGGCAAATCTGCAGCACAGACCTCGTTAAAGTTTCAGAGCAAAGATGTCAATTTGAGGACTAAGGTACACCTGAACCAAATCATGGTATTTTCATTAGTCTTAGATGCATATGAAAGTTGAATTATGAATAAGGAAGATAATAAAACTGATGCAATTGAGTTATGGTATTAGAAAAGAATATTAAAAGTACCATGGACTTCCAGAAGAATAAACAAATCTGTGTTGGAAGAAGTCGAACCAGAGTGCTCTTTGGACCCAGAATGGCCAAACTTCATGTCTTGTACTTCGGACATATTATCTACCAAGACCACAGTCCATGAAGAAGGACATCATGCTTGGTAAAGTGGAGGGTCAGGAAAAAAGAGGAAAATCCCCAGTGAGATAGATTGGCCCAGTGACAGCAACATTGGGCTAAAGCATAACAAAGATTGTTAGGATGGTGCATAATCAGGCAGTTTTTCATTCTGGTGTGCATCAGGTTACTATGAGTCAGAACCGACTTTATGGCACCTAACAACAACCGTGTAGTGGTTACGAATTGGGCTGTGAACCGCAAGATCAGCAGTTCGAAACTACCAGCTGTTCCGCAGGAGAAAGATGAGGCTTTCTGCTCCTGTAAAGATTTATAGTCTTGACAAGTCTGTACAGGGTTGCTATGAGTCGGAACCGACTCAACAGCACATAACAACAACACCAACAACAACCAACAACAGTTACATAGCTATTATATGATAACGGCATGCTAAAAGAGAATAACAAAAGATAAAAACAAAAACAAAAACAAAAACAAAAAAAACAATCCCCGCAACGGAATCAAGAAGCAATATTATGATACATAGAAAAAAATTAAGTTGTCAAGGATTTCATTTTACTTGGATCCACAGTCAATGCCAACAGAATCAGCAGTTACGAAGTCAAACCGTGTACTGCATTGGGCAAATCTGCCACAAAAAGTATCTTTTCAGTGTTAAAAATCAAAGATGGTACCTTGAAGACTTAGGTGTGCCTGACTCAAGCCATGGCATTTTTAATTGCCTTATATTCATGAGAAAGCTGGACAATGAGCAAGGAAGACAGAGAAGAATGAATGATGCCTTTGAATTATGGTGTTGGCAAAGACTGTTAAATATGCCACCAATTGCCAGAAGAAAGAACAAATCCGTCTTGGAATAAATACAGACAGAATTCTCCTTAGAAGCAAGGATGGTGAAAGTTTTTCTCACATACTTTGACCATGCTGTCAGGAAGGACCAGTCCCTGAGAAGGTCATCATTCGTGATAAAGTATTTTTTGTTGTTGTTAAGTACTGTCAAGTCAGGTTCAACTCATAGTGACCCTGCATAGAGTTTCCAAGGGGTGCCTGGGGGGGTTGAAACAACAACCCTGGGGGTAACAAGCCAAGGCCTAACCCAAAAGGAAAACCCAAGAATCCAAAAAAGCAAAGGGCCGAAAAAAAAGAGGAAGACCCTTAAGAAGATGGACTGACACAGTGGCTGCAACAATGAGCTGGAAGTATTTTGAGATTGGTGTTGGACTGGGAAGTACTTTCCTCTGTTGTACAGGGGTTGCCATGAATCAAGGAGCCTTTTTAACAAGACCTTACAATAACAAGAAGTATATTTACACCTTTACCTGTTTAACTTTACTATACAGAAGGTATGTCTATGTATATTGCATTACATTCTCTAAGTGCACACATTCTACTTGGGGAATCTACCCATTTGAAATGTAAAGAATCCTAAAGCATTTGGGGATAAATTACTCTTTTCCAAAAAAAAAACATTATAGTTGTGGTGGTGGTGGTGTGCCGTGTAGTCACTTCTGACTCACAGTGACCCTGCATAGGGTTTCCAAGGTTATAAATCTTTGTGTGAGCAGAAAGCCTCATCTATATCCTGTGGAACAACTGGTAGTTTTGAACTGCTGACCTTGAGGTTATTAGCCCAACTCATAACCATTATGCTGCCAGAGATGAACATTTAAAAAATCAAACAATAATGTAGCCTTGTCTAAATATATGAGCTTTTATTCACCACAATTTTCTTCTCTCTTAAATGGAAATGAATTAGAAATTTTCTTTCCTGAGCTAACATCCTACTACTCCATCTCTTTATTTTTATATTCTTAAAATTCGTTTAGAAAGGCATGCTATCTATTTTTTAGTTAAAAAAATTTTTTTTGCTATATTTGTAGTATTTTTCTAAGTATTGTTGAAAAGAAACAAAACATTCATTAGTCTCCTTGTGATTGGAAAAAAAGAGAAAATGAAAGAATTTAAGGAAAGTAGTTTTTTTTAATATAGTGCTTTCAACACTTACAATTAGAAATCTCTATTAACTGAGCTATCAGCTTAATTGTACATGAACCACTTTTTATTTTATAAACATTTATTTAGCACTTAATATGGCTATCAGATAAACAAAAGGTACTCAAGAGTAGTGAGAATAATAATCCTTTACAAATTTAATACCACTTTATAGTTTACTGAATCTCATTAGATTTTACAACCCCAGTAGGTGGCATCCATGTCTTTTTCTTCTCCACATACAGTGGAGAACAAGAGACACAATGACTCCAAGATCATACAGATTTATCTTCATAAATAGTACTTTTCATTTAAGGCATCCCAATGTTATGCATCCACGACTCATCTGTCAGTTTGTCATACTGTAGTGGCTTGTGTGTTGCTGTGATTCTGGAAGCTATGCGACCAGTATTTTAAATACCAGCAGGGTCACCCATGGTGGACAGGTTTCAGATGAGCTTCCAGACAAACACAGACTAGGAAGAGGGAGTGAAAAACTACTTCTGAATATTTAGTCACTGAAAACCTTATGAATAGCAGAGAAACACTGTCAGATATAGTGCTGGAAAATGAGCCTCTCAGGTTGGAAAGGACTAAAATGTTACTGGGGAAGAGCTGCCTCCTCAAAGTAGAGTTGAACGTGATGATGCAAATGTAGTAAAGCCTGTGGGAGAAAAGCCCACGTAACTTTCATTTGTTGATGGGGTAGAACTCAAAATGAAGAAAAACAGCTGTAAACATCCACTAATAATCAGAACATGGAATGTATGAAGTATGAATCTAGGAAAATTGTCAAATATGAAATGGACCGCATAAACATCGATATCTTAGGCATTAATGAGCTGAAATGGACTGGTATTGGCCATTTTGAATTTGACAACTACATGGTTTACTATGCTGGGTATGACAAATTAAAGACGAATGGTGTTGCATTCATTGTCAAAAGGAACATATCCAGATCAGTCATGAGGTACAACACTGTCTGTGATAGGATAATATTCATGCAACTACAGGGAAGCCCAGTTAATACCACTATTATTCAAATTTAAGCACCAACCACTAAAGCCAGTGAGGATGAAATAGAAGAATTCTGACAACTTCTTCAATCTGAAATTGATAAAACACGCAATCAAGATGTATTGCTCATTACTGGTGATTGAAATGTAAAGGTTGGGAGCAAAGAGGAAGGATCAGTAGTTGGAAAATATGGCCTTGGTGATAGAAATGATACTGAAAATCACATGATAGAATTCTGCAAAATAAATGATATATTCATTTCTTTAGACAGCATAAGAGATGACTATACACATGGACCTCACATGATGGAATACACGTAAATCAAATTGATTGCATCTGTGGAAAGAACTGACTGAAAAGCTCTATATAATCAGTCAAAATAAGGCCAGAGGCAGATTGTGGAATAGAACATCAATTGCTCATATGCAAATTCAAACTGAGACTGAAGAAAATGAAAACAAGTCCATGAGAGCCAAAATATGATATTGAATATATCCCACCTGAATTTAGAGATCGTCTGAAGAACAGATTTGATACATTAAACACTAAAGACCAAAGACCAGAAGAGTTGTGGGATGACATCAAGAACATCATATATGAAGAAAGCAAAAATTCATTAAGAAGACAAAAAAAGAAGGAAAAAATGAAAATGGATGTCAGAAGAGACACTGAAACTTGCTCTCCAGCATAGAGATGCTAAAGCAAATGAAAAAACTGAGGAGGTACAAGAGCTTACCAGAAAATTTCAAAGATCAGCTCGAGAAGATAAAGTCAAATATTACAACAAAATGTGCAAAAATCTGGAACCAGAAAACCAAAAAGGAAAAACACGCTCAGAATTTCCCAAGCTAGGGGAACTGAAGAAAAATTCAAGCCTTGACATTTGTTATTGAAGGATTCTCTGGGCAAATTATTGAATGATGCAGAAAGCATCAAAAGAAGATGGAAGGAACACACAAAGTCATCATACCAAAAGGAATGGTTGATGTTCAACCACTTCAAGAGGTAGCATATGATCAAGAGCCAATGACACTGAATGAAGAAGTCCAAAGTGCATTGAAGGAATTGGTAAAGAACAAGGCTTCAGGAAATGATGGAATAAAAATTGAAATCTTTCAAGAAAGTGAGGTGGCACTGGAAGCACTCACTCATCTATGCCAAGAAATTAGGAAGACAACTGATTGGAAGAGATCCGTTTTTGTGCCTGTTCTAAAGAGAGGTGACCCAACGGAATGCGGAAATCATCAGACAATCTCTTTGATATCCCATGTGAGTAAAGTTTTATTCAAGGTAATACAGAAACCGCTGCAAACATATATTGACAGAGAACTTCCAGAGGTTCAAGCCAGATTCAGAAGAGGCCGTGGAACGAGGGATGTCATTGCTGATGTCTGATGGATCTTGGCTGAAAGCAGAGAATATTAGACAGATGTTTACCTGTGCTATATTGACTACACAAAGGCTTTTGATTGTGTGGATCATGACAAGTTATGGACAACATTGCGAAGTATGAGTATTCCGGAACACTTAATTGTGTTTATGAGGAATCTGTACCTGGACCAAGAAGCAGTTGTTTGAACAGAACATGGGAACACTGAATGGTTTAAAATTAAGAAAGGTGTTTCCAAGGTTGTATTCTTTCACCATACTTATTCAACCTGTATGCTGTGCAAATAATCTGAGAAGCTGGCTTCTATGAAGAAAAACATGGCATCAGGATTGGAGGAAGATTCATTAACAACCTGTGATATGCAGATGATACAACCTTGCTTGCTGAAAGTGAAGAGGACTTAAAATATATACTGATGACGATCAAAGACCACAGCCATTGGTATGGATTACATCTCAATGTAAAGAAAACAAAATTCCTCACCACTGGACTAATAAACAACATTCTTATCAACAGAGAAAAGATTGAAGTTGTCAAGGACTTCATTCTCTTTGAATCAACTATCAACATTCACAGAAGCAGCAGTCAAGAAATCAAATGATGTATTGCATTAGGCATATCTGCTGTACAAGAGCTTTTTTAAGTGTTGAAGAGCAAAGATGTCAGCTTGAGGACTAAGGTGCACCTGACTCAACCCATGATATTTTCAATAACTTCATATGCATGTGAAAGCTGGACAGTGAATAAGAAAAACTGTAGAAGAATTGATGATTTTAAGTTATGGTGGTAGAGAATATTGAAAGTGCCATGGTCTGCCAAAAGAGCAAATGGATCTGTGTTGGAAGAAGTGCAGCTAGAGTGCTCCTTGGAGGCCAGGATGGGGATACTTTGTCTCTCATACTTCGGACATATTGTCAGGAGGGACCAGTCGCTGGAGAAGGATATCATGTTTGGTAGGGTGGAGGGTAAGAGAAAAAGAGGAAGACCCCCAGTGAAATGGATTGGCAAAGTTGCAGCATCAATGGTCTCAAGCATGACAACAATTGTGAGGTTGGCCCTGTACCTAGCCATGTTTCATTCTGTTGTACATAGGGTTGTTATGAGTCAGTACTGACTCATCGGCACCTAACAACTACAACAACAACAGCGTGTTCCACATCTTTGTGTATTTCTCACAGCAGTATCTTTGAGGACCTAGAATACAACTTGAGCATAGTAGAAGTTGAATAAAAACCTTGTTTCAATGATTTATTAACCATAAAAAAACATGAAATAAGTATTCTCATTTTAATAGAACTTAATTTATATTATGAATTTCTATTACCGTATGTTGTTGTTGTTAAGTATCGTTAAATCGGTTCAGACCTGTAGTGACACTGTATAGGGTTTCTGAGGAGCAGCTGGTGAATTTGAGCTGCTGACCTTGCAGTTCAAACTGACCTTGAGGTGGAGTTCTTATCCTGCTGCAATGCCACACAAAGGGTCCAAAGCATCAGAAAACTTAAGCCTGATTTCATATAATATTTTGGATGCATTTCCAGTTAAGTACAACTATTGCTGCTGTTGTTATGTTTCAGTTATCATTCACAATTGTCTCTGATTATTTTTCTCTCCTCAGGAACTATTCTTTCCATATATCCTGGTCTCACACTTTAGATTTCTATTTTAACAGGGCTCCCATGTCCCTACTTCTCAGGACCAACAGGAAAGAAGATTATGAAAGTAAAGAACATTTTAGTTGAAATGAAAGGAAAAGTGACATTTTTCATCTTGGATATTTGAGACTATCCCAGTGATTGATGTTTTACTTGATTCAATACACACATATTTTAATATAAATTCCTCTCAGTGACATAGGAAATGAGCTTCAGGGAATCTTCCTGGTATAAGTCCATCTGTGGAGATTTGTAATTCATCCTCAAAGGCATCCAACACCACAGCACTGAGATGTAACAACTGGCTTAAGTTCTGAGTTCATTTGTAAGACCTAGAAACTTGAATTATAGAATCTTTGCCCTCTCTATCTGGCTGTGTACTATGTTATCTTTCTACAGATGCAGAATGTTTCTGTGGATTCTGCTGTTCAGTAAATTAAGAAGCCTCAAATAGCTTTTGCTCAGAGCCATTTACAAAAATTAGTGAGCATTCTCCAAGGATTATAGTTCTCTTTCCTTCACAAGCAACTGGGGAGGTTTAGGTGATTGACTATGCATGCCATTCTTATATAATTTCTTTGTACTACTGGTGTAGCACTGTAGGATAAGCACTAGACTGTGAACCACATGGTCTGCAGTTCAAATTCACCCAGCTGCTCCTTAAAAACCCTATCAGGATCACGATGAGTCGAAACCAACTCGACAGCATTTTTCAACCTCAGGTGACCAACCACTCACAACATTCTTACATAATTTCCTTAAACTTACTCTTTACTCATTCCAGTTCTGCTAATATCAAAGATATTGACAGAGACCCAGTGCCATTTTGGACTGGACAGTTCTTCATTGCATGGAACTATCTCAGGTATTTCAATAGATGTCTTATCATTGGACTCTTAACACTAAACACCAGGAGCAGTATCCCCATTACCACCCACCGTCTCAGTCAGTACCCTTTGAGATAAATAACACTTATGATAGAGAATCAATGGGTGTACAAGGTGCTCTGGTTTTCATATCTTTTCCAGTTGCACACCCGCAATATATGACTAGTTCACCATTGATTTTGAGCCTTTGTTATCACCTCTTTTTGTCCTAATCTGTACATTTTTTTTGAGGAACAGGTAAAATCTCTGGTAGAATGAATTAAGAACTCATTCAATTATTTTTTACAAGTGAACACTTTGCAGATGCTCCTGATATCTCAGATAAATGCAAAAGTGAAAAAAAAAAAAAAAAAGAGAGAGAGAGAAAAAAAAAAAAACCTACATTCGAATTCCTGGAAACCCAATAAGAAATTACAGATTGTTAACAAAGTTGAGAAAACATTTTTTGTGACAAAATTTTGGTGAAGTAGGGAGGAGGCATAATCCATTTTGAAGAAGAGAATAATTTTTATGCATTAAAAGGTTTTGGAAAGAACACATAAATTATTAGATCATGTTTTTTAAGAACTCTATTTTTTTTAAAAAGGGGATAGTAAATAAATCATTGAAAAATTTTTTTAAGGATTCAAGAATATTGGTTCAAGATGTTTTGTGTCTTAGTGTTGTTGTTGTAGTTAAGTGCCATCAAGTCAGTTCCCACTCATAGGGACCTTGTATAGGGTTTCTAAGGAGTGACTGGTGAGTTTGAATCACTGATCTGGTGGTTTAAACCTATCTTGTGATCCAGGGCTTTATCCCACAGGACCACTCCCTCTTTAAAGCTCGGGTCAACTATTGACCACTTTGAATGATATTACATTAGAATTTCTTGAACAGAGTGGGAGAAAGATGTGAAAAAAAAAAAACCCTCAAAAGCTTAAAAAGGAACAGGCTTACTGGTCAGAAAGAGACTTGTGAAACCCTTGAAACTATGATTCTTAGTCATACTTCAGTCCTGGAACTGAACTAGTACCGTGTAACTTGAGATTCAGTCAAACAATAGGTCAATAAGGTAAGAAATAGCACTAGAGAGGTACATGCTCCTTAGAATAATGAATGGCTGAGATCAAAAGGACAGCATTCACCCAAGGACAAAGTTCAGAAGGCAGAAAAGGTTATGCAAGGAGGAGGAATGGAAGCAGTAAACATAGGGAGGAAGCGAGATGAGTGATGCTATATTGTGGGGATTACAATCAATAATCTTATACAAAATGTATGTGCATTATTGAGGCGAAATGGATTTGTTCCATAAGCTTTCACCAACTTTACAATAAAAAGTTAAAAGGGAAAAAGAAATGGTTGTCCTGCACTTGCAAATTAAATAAATAAAGCTCACGTCAGACACTCTGCATATTATGGCAAAATTTATAGTCTATAAATGCTTCCTGTTTCTTCGCAAACTCTACCATCCCACTCATTTTCTGCAGAGTTTGCCTTAATTTCTGCATCAACAACATGGAAAGGCTAGAGAAATTATGAGATGCTAATATTGGTAGATCAAGACTGCGATGGAAGGCTGAAATGGGAATACTAACCATTTTAATATCTAAAAATTATGTTGGAATATTAGCACCAAAAATGGAAAAATGTGTACTAAAACTACAATGTTGCTAGAAGTGTAATTCTTGTGCAAAATGCAAGATGGAGAGAAAGCATCTTCAGTTCTCCTCAGAAGCAAGGATGGTGACTTTTTCTCACATACTTTGGACATGCTATCAGGAAGGACCAGCCTCTGATCATGCTTGCTGTTGCTAAGTGCCGTCGAATCGGTTCCGACCCATAGCTACCCTGCATAGGATTTCCGAGGAACAGCTGAACTGCCAACCTTGCAGTTTAAACGGCTTTGCAGTCTGGCGCATTAACCCACAGCACCGCACCAGGATTCAAGCTTGGCAAAGTATTTTTTGGTGTTACTAAGTGCTATCAAAGAACCCTGGTAGCATAGTGGTTATGAATCAAGCTGTGAACCGCAAGGTCAGCAGTTCAAAACTACCAGCTGCTCCGCGGGAGAAAGATGAGGCTTTCTGTTCCCGTAAAGATTTATACAGGGTCGCCATGAGTCGGGACCGACTCCACAGCACATAACCACCACCACCAAGTGCTATAGAGTCAGTTCCAACTCATAGTAACCGTGTATAGAGTTTCCAAGGGGGTGGCAGTTGGGTCTGAATCTCCAGCCTTGTGGTTAGCAGTCCAGTTCTTATCCTATGGTGGAACACCAGGAATCTGTAAAGTCAAGGATCATCAAAAAAGAGGAAGACTCTTTTATCAATGTTATGATGACAGGAAGACAAAAAAAAAGATGATCTAGGTTGTTAATCTAATACTTATTTTCTTTTTATAATAAAGTTATGTTTAATCATAGTTGTAGAATATATGAATGACAATCCTAATAAGAGGGTATGTAATTTAGCTAAAGAGCCAAAACGTGACTGAATATTTCTTTAAAAGCAGAGTTTGAGGATACACATCACAGAATATTTAGGAACTGAATGGTCAGTAATGATTCATTGGAGTCAGAAAAGTCTGAGAAGGAAGGAATTAGTTGCAATATTTTATAAAGAAAAACATGATGCTACTTATTGTTATATTTAAACTAACAAGCTAGAACAAAAGTCCTTAAATAGTTTTAAATCTTTGAAGTCAAAATCAGAATGGACTATTTTAACTGACTATTTTTATATTGTTGTAGTTAGATGCCATTGAGTTGGTTCTGACTCATGTAGACTCTAAGCACTGTGGTCATGCTCCATCCTAAAAATTGTTACTACACTTGAGCCCATTGGTGTACCAATTCATCATGTTCAGTATCTTCCTCTTTTTTGGTGACCCTCACCTTTACCATGCATAATATCCTTCTCTAAGGAATGCTCCCTCCTGACAACATGCCCCAAATATGAGAGATGAAGTCTTGCCATCTTGGCATTTAAGATGTATTTTGGCTGAACTTTCAACACAGATTTATTTGCTCTTCTCACAGTCCATAATCCTTTTTTTTTGCTATTTTCAGAAAAATATGCTTGTTTATTTTTTATTTAGCATTGTAAGAATCATAAATATTTTTGCATATAGCTGTGTGTAGTGTTCTACTATTTTTTTTTTTTTTAAGGTTTTTATTGTGGATTGAGTGAAAGTTTTCAGGGCACATCATCGGTTTCACATTCAAACA
>NW_006408617.1:7556394-7558332 GCF_000296735.1 Chrysochloris asiatica
GAGTCTCATCTGACTTCCATATTTGTCTTTTCTTTCTTTTCTCCTTAATGAACTTTTGCTTTCTTGCTGTGTGATGATTATGATTTTATCCCACAACTCTTCTGGTCTTTGGTCATTAGTATCTAATGCATAAAATCTGTTCTTGAGATGGTCTCTAAATTCAAGTAGGATGTATTCAAGGTCAAATTTTGTCTCTTGTGGGCCTGTTTTAATTTTCCTCAGCTTCAGTCTGAACTTGCTTATTAGCAATTGATGGTCTGTTCTACAGTTAGTACCTGGGCTTGTTTTGTCTGATAATATTGAGCTTTTCCACATCTCTTTACACAGGATCAATTTGATTCCTGTGTATTCCATCTGGTGAAGTATTAAAAAACCATGTGTAATGAGGAAGTCTTTGGTCTTACAAAATTCTATCATTCTGTCTCTTGCATCATTTCTATCACCAAGACCATATTTTCCAACTCCTGATCCTTCTTCTTTGTTTCTAACCTTCACATTCCTGTCACCAAGAATTATCAGTACATCTTATTATCATGTTTGAATTCACACTGAAATTCTCCAATTTCACTATTTATTTAATTGATTAAAATATTAGAGATAGCTACTAAGATGTGAATGATATAGTACTACCTCCAAGAAATTTACATTATAGAAAAGTAATTGATAATCCAATTTTAAACTGTACCAATATGCCTAGCTTCTGATTTTAAAAAGTCAACTGTTCAGACTGTCTGCATTTTGGTTTTTGTTCATATGGAGGTTTCTAATTGATGCATTTGGGAAATCTGGTCTAGATTGAGCAGAGGGATGATTCTATATCAATTAGTATGTTTAAGTGGCTCAAATACATTAACTATAGTCCTAAAACAGAAGGACATATCAAGACCTACATGTTTGGGTGTATGTGTATCTTTCTCTTTTCTTGCTTTTTATATGTATGAGGGGGCTTCAAACATTCATGGAAAAATTCCATCTCATTTAATTCTATTTTTCCATGAACTTCTCTAAATACACTGTATGTATATGTATTCAAAAAAAAGCAAGCAAATAAACAAAACAGAAATGGAGTGGAACTGTGGGATTGATGGAATCTACCAGAGTGCTTAAAGTTTTTGAAGTCCCTTCATATTTGAGTTATATGTAACACTGTGTTAATTTTTTAAAATAATTCATATTTTGATGTTGCAGTTGTTGTAATTAACAAGCAAACATTACACCAAGTTTCTATAAGGACAATTAAGTGGCATTAATTATATTCCTCAACCACTTTCCCTCATCCTCCTTTTCTGAGTTGTTTCTCCCACATTAGCACAAATACATGTTCCCTGCCCCACCAAGGTTTTTATCTGAAGTTTTGAATTGCTGTTGTTAATTTGATTCAATACAGATAGATCTTAAAAGAGCACAATGCTCAAGGCAGACCTTCTTTACTAGTTAAACTTAAGTATTGTCTGATTATAAGAAGACTTCAAGGGATCTTTTTGTTTTAGGTTTAAAGATTAGTTTAAGGCAATAGTTTGGGGAGTTCATACAACCTGTAGGACTCTTGAAAGTCTGGATTCCATGACAATTTGAAATTCTGTATTGTACTGTGTCATTTTTAAAAAGGTAATTGAGGGTAAAATATAAAATTTAGACTTAATTAAATTTGAAAAGTGGGTACATGAGTATTTTTTATTGCTTTCTGTAACTTTATTTACATTGGAGAGATGATATAAATAAAAACAAGCAATATAAGATTTAAAATAATAAAATATCATAAGAGCTGCAGTGACACATCAAATAAGGGACTCATTTCTAAAATATATAGGAAACTACAACACTTCTACAAGAAAAAGACAAATAACCCAATTAAAAAATGGGCACAGAACATGAACAGACACTTCACCAAGGAGGAGATCCAGGCAGCCAACAAACATGAAGAAATGTTCATGATCA
>NW_006408617.1:7567391-7568699 GCF_000296735.1 Chrysochloris asiatica
GGGCTGGTGAAAGGAGATGGGGATAAGACTCTTGTGGTTCAATAGTGAATAATTGCTATCATTACTGATTGTGAGTGTTGGAAATGTAAAGGTAGATGTTTTATAACAAAAGGAGGGGAGTGGTTGATCTTGCAGTCCAGGAGCAGCGGTCCCTGGGACCATCAAGTGAGAAGAGCGGAGTGTGGGACCCTATCCAGAGAAGCAGTGACACCAGAGATGGAGGCAGAGACGGTGACATGGACAGATGGAGCGGATGGGAACTCAGAGTCAGGGAGGGAGAGAACCTGTGTGCTGACAGCTGGGTGGCAGGCTTGCGGGATGTGCCCTTTGGTTGTTTGAATGGTTATATATTCCTGAGTACTCCGTGTACATCAAAAAACAAACAAACAAAAAACCACAGAGGGAATAGAAGCAAATTCTGTTGAATGATGATGCTTGGAGGGGATTGTAATCATTGCAATGAAACGAAATATGATGCACTTCCTGATACATGCCATAACATGAATAACTCTGAAAACATGCTTTGTGAATCAGTCAATCACTGAAAGATGACTGCTGTATGGTCTCGCTTACCTGAGGTAATTTAAAGAGTATTACTGCTAGGGTTCCAGTACATGCATGCATGGGTCATTCCAAACAAGACTTGTTTCAACATTTCTCTGGTGTCAGTGGGTGGCTGCAGACTTGTTTCAACATTTCTCTGGTGTCAGTGGGTGGCTGCAGACAAGTTCTCTGAGTAATACATTTGTTTTAGTCTCTTAGGGTAACGTTAAAAAAAAAAGGTGTGGCTCTGCGGGTTAATGTACTAGACTGCAGTCGGTTTGAACTGCAAGGTCGGCGATTCAAAGTCATCAGCTGCTCCTCAGAAACACTACACAGGGTTGCTATGGGTCAGAACCTACTCTTAGCAACAACAACAATTAACACAGTGGCATCCCAGGACATGTTTTGGGCCTGCTAAATCCAAGGGTGAGAGGTCAGTTCACTTGATGGTGACTACTTTTTTGGAGGGATTCCAAAAATCTTGGTAGATATTCTCAAAGGACACAAGATGATCACAAGAGCATATTAGGAAGAAGTTTTAAGTAATTGAAAATTATAATGGTGAGGAAAAGGCCAGGAAAACTGTTAAATTATTATTTTCTTTCATTATGACATGGCACTTGCTTCATAGTTTAATATTTTTGTTTAATAAAGGTCTCTAAGACTTTGTCTGCTATTCATAGCAGACTTTGTTGATGCATTAAAAACTAAAGACCGAAAACCAGAAGAGTTGTGGGATGACATCAAGAACATCATACATGAAGA
>NW_006408617.1:7568799-7569819 GCF_000296735.1 Chrysochloris asiatica
AGGGAGAGAAGGAGGGGAAGATAGAGCACAGGGTAGGGAATAGACACAAGAAACCTTGCATGCTGGGGGGGGTGGGTGGGCTGGCAACACACAAGAAGGAGGAGGGTAATGGAAGAACAAGGTGGATGGGAGAACAGTTAGGCAGGTTCATATGGGCTAAGTGGGACAGAAGTAAATGATGATGTATGCACAACCTTGGAAAAACAGGGCTTCAGGATACAGGGATTGAGGCATGGTTTGAAAGGGTAAAAGAGGGGAATAATGTTAAGATGTTTGGCTGTCTTTTGAATCTTGGTTTCCCTTGCCTACCATTGTGAAATAGACACTTGCACTGGGGAAGGGGGAAGGAATAGCCAGAAGCATCACAATAGAAAGCTTGTAAGTCCCTCTTCAGCCTATAACTGATTGGAACACCTTAAATGAGGCTAGAAATTGCCCAGTAAAAGATACCTCCTATAGAGCTTTTGCATTGCATAAGACCAAAGGTGGAGACCAGAATCCCAGCCAGAATTGTCTGAGGTGGGAAATTTCCACTGGAAAGGATGAGTAGGCCAGCTAGGAGCAGCTAGAAGAACAGAAGATACTTCATGAAGAAAGACCAGCAGGAAAAATCAGAAACAATAATGGCAGTATGATTGATTACTACAAGAACAAGTAAGCTGTTCACTCAGGAGCCATCAAGGCAAGTGGTTGGGTCCCCTCAGAGCATACTCCCTTCCAAGACTAAGACTCAAGGGTAATACATAAGCAGGCATGTGGTCTGGCTGGTGACCATGTTAGCCATTGATAAGGGGAAGAGGGGGAAAAAGAGCAATGAAGTTGGGATCTAAGTCCGACCACATTCAATAGACTCCTGTGAACCTGAATGGAGACCTTGATGGCCAGCAGCTACGGCAAGACCCAGGGACTCCTGAGTCCAGAGGGAGTGACATGGCCACAAAGGACTAGAACAGAGAGTGAAGTGTCCAGCTGATATGAAGTGAGGGGTGATGCACAAGAACACCCATACTTGCAGATAGT
>NW_006408617.1:7570399-7575208 GCF_000296735.1 Chrysochloris asiatica
TGGACAGATGGAGCAGCTGGGGACATTGAACTCCGGGAGGGAGAGGGGTTGTGTGCTGAAGGCCGGAGGAGGGGAGACGGGCATGTGGGGTGTATCCTTTGGTTATTTGAGGATGCATGGAGGGGATTGTAATCATTGCAATAAAGTGAAATATGATAGGACGAATGTAAAACTGAAGTTCTCCCATGTAAACCCACATAATTCACAATAAAAACTTAAAAAAAACAACAACCATAAGAGCTATCATTTCCATAGGAAGGTCAGTATTATTCTTATAGACAAGCAGTGCAATGAAATGCAAGACAAGAGAGAATCTATCTCTCAGGTAGCAGCATCACATTAACTGCTGCCTCGTAACTTTGGGTATCAGCACTTCTGAGTGTAGCTCCCAATTTCAACATGTTCCCACACTCCTATACACGTTAACAAATGTGTCTGCTTTTCAGCTTAATTCTGAGAAATTCCTCCCTTACTGCCATGCCCCAAAGTATACTTCAGCAAATAAAGAAAAAACAAGAAGTTAAGAGTCTGAGAGGAAGAGAAACAACAAAAGGTAGACAGATTATATAAAAAAACAAAGTGTATGCAAACCTCTTATTTGAGTCAGGATTATAAACTTGAGAGCACATTCACAAAATTAAACATTTTTTAAAAGGGATTTCTAGCCCTTTAAAAGAGAACAGGCAATGGATAAATGGTCAGACAAAAACAATTAGATTGAATTTCAATTGAGACCCTGATAATACAGGGATAAAAAGAATTGTACATCATGGCCAAATGGAATTCACCCCACCTATGCAAGCCTAATTCAACATTAAAAATATCAATAAATGTGATTCATCATATCAACAGACTGAAAATGAAGAAAAATCATATAATTGTATCAATAGATACAGAAAAAGGATTTGACAAAAGCCAGCACCTATTCATGATTTAAAACACTCAGCAAACTAAGAATAGAGAATGTAACATCCTCAGCTTGATAGATAACATCTTCAAAAACCCTACACCTAACATCATACTTCATGCTGACAAACTACATGCTCTCCTCCTTAGGAGTAAGATAGGGATGTCTTCTTTCACCACTCCTTCTCAACATCATTCTTGCAGTCCTAGCTAATATAATGAAAAGAAAAAAGGAAATAGAGTTACTGATTGGGAGGGAAAACTTATTAGAAAAGTTATTAGAGAAACAAGAGAAATAGAAAATAGTCCACATTTTATTGTGAATACAAATAATTTTATATATTAGGTGTACAACAATTAGTATAAGAATTGCCTTAATAATATCCATGTAGCAATATAATGTATACCAACTAATATCTGCAAAAAAGACACAGTATTATTTATACTAGTGTTTATTGACCAATTATAAATATGGGAATATCATAGGCTAGAGGTTCCAAAGGAATAGAAGAGGAGGTATTGCTAGAAATAGGTATTGTTTAAAAGTTTCCAACACAGCTTTATCTGTTCTTTTGGCCATCCATGGTACTTCTGATATTCTCCTCTAACACCATATTCTTCTACAGATGTCTTTATTTATCATACAGGGTCTCTGAGTCAGAAGCAACTTCACATTACTTGACAACAAACTATGAAAGAGTAATTTATGTTTGTTAAAGGTACCCATTTGTGTTTTTCTTTATAACATCACTAGATAACTAAAACAATTCTCATATACATTTTCTGGGTGAAGGACAGACAGAATGCTCCTTGGGAACCAGGATAACCAGACTTCATCTCTCATGCTTTGGATATATTATCAGGAGTTAGCAGTCTCCGGAGAAGGACATCATGCTTGGTAAGGAATGTCAGCAAAAAAGAGGAAGACCTCCAATGAGATGGATTGCACAGTGGCATCAGTGATGGGCTCAAGCATAGCAATGATTGTGAAGTTGGCACAGGTCAGTGGAGTGTTTGGTTCTGTTGTGAATACGGTCATTATGAGTCAGAGACAACTCAATGGCACTTGACAACAACAGCAACAAGCAACCCTGTATAGGGTTTCCAAGGAGTGGCTGTAGAGTTTGAACTCCTGACTTTGCAGTTCAATGTTTATCCTACAGTGTCTCACCAGGACTCACAGTTTAGGAGTCTTGAAGTCTAAATTTAGGGTACTGGTTCTAACTATCTGCAGGAAAGTCATTGTCTATTGAGCTGCTCCTGGAGATGCTTCCGGTGACTTTCTATCTCTCCCTGGATCTAGGAGGTTCTCAGCACAGGGGCCCTGGGCCCAAAGGATCAGCTTTACTCCAGGCAGTTCTTTGTTGGTGGTAGACAGGTCCCTCTCTCTCTGATCCATTCTCTCATTTTATTTCTGTAAAACCAAAGGTGATGCAGACTACACCCCAGGAGAACTTCCCTTTCTTCTGCTCTGTGCTTGGCCTCTGAAAGAGTGTTGCATCCTACCCTGGTAGGAGTCCTAGTGTGGCATTGTGGACTAAAGCATTGGATTGAAAGATCGATTTGAACCACAAGGTTCACAGTTCAAACTCACCAGCTTTTCCTTGGAAACTCTATACTGGGTTGCTATGAGTTAAGACAGACTCTATGGTACTTAACAACAACAACAGCGTCCTATCCTTATCTTCCCTCACTAACATAACAAACTTAAGTTAATCTTCATTAATATAAACTAATCCTGCTTCAATAACCACAAACAGAGACTAGGATTTATAACTCACAGGACAATCACATCAGATCACAAAATGGAGAACAACCACACAATATTGTAAAGTATGGCCTACCCAAGTGAACATACATTTTTGGGATGACACAGTTTAATCCATGTCAAAAACCAAGGTTGGATTTCCTGCATTTGGCCACAATAGAACCCTACTGAAAACCAAACAAACTAGAAATAAGATTATATTACTTGACAACCAAATAAATATCTATAAACACCTGACATAAATGTTTAAAAGTGTCAAACCAGGTAAACTGCATATCCAAAACAGGAGCCCAGGAGAGGTGGGGAAGGCTCCTCAGCAGAGGTGGTAAAAACCAGAGAAGGCACTTTCCTGGAGCAGTTCCAGAGCGTTGGATCTAATATAAGGTGGGGGGCCTCAGTGTTCCGCCCCCACCTGTGGAGAAATCTGACTGTGATGGGAATACATGGCTATTTCTGAATTGATCGGGACACTGCCTGAGGACCCCTCTGCCTGGGTTGAGATATTGGCGGGGGTGGGGGTAAGCACAGCCAGGCTGATACAGTCCTGGAGTTGTGGAGCAGCGTCTGCTCTGACCAGCACGGACAGCTTCTGGCAGGTGGGAGTGCACCCCCAAAAGGGTGCAGCATTGGCCCCACAGTTTTCCCATGGCACAGGGAGGAAATCAATTGGAGCTCCAGCAGTTCCACAAGCTAATCCTTTGGCTGCTTCCTATGACATCTGACTCTGAGACTCAGCCCTAAAGTTAACCTGGGTGGGACCCTTTATCCCTGCCTTACCTAACAAGAGACAGCAGGTCTGGCTATACAATCAAACTGTAGTTGCACCTTATAAAAACCCAACATAAAAGGCAAGACCCAACACCAACTATTCTATACAAGGATGCAGCTATTTTGAAAATTATGCTGTGCATACTCAGATACCTAACTGACATTCAGAGATAAAAAATAGTGGACAATCTTTCTTCCATTAATTTCTCAATATCTATCTATGCACCTCCACAGTGGTGGCTAGAGGAGGGGCCTGAGCAAGTGAACACCCCCACACACTGCTAGAGGCTTCTATTGTACATGCACACTGACCTGCACAGCAAAGGCTACTGGACAGTTGGCTATGGTTTTATTTTTGTTTTTGAGTGGTGATTTTTGTCTCTGCTTTTATATCGTTTCTGTTTTTTGTCCTTTTGGTCTCACCTTTTTCCTTGGGGTGGGAGTTTTCTCTCCCTACATTACCCAAGAAGAGACAGCAATCGTGACCATTTAGCTAAGCTACAAGCATACCCCAAAATACCAAACCCTCTGGACAGGAGCCAATACCAGCTGCTAGGCATTACACAGATAGCCAACACTTGCTAAGATAGCATGCAGCTGAGGAATAAAAGCCAAGAAAAGGGAAGCCTATCTCCAGATCACATCCACCAGGAGACACTCAGTAAGATTAACAACATAGCAACATACATTCATTTAATCATTGAAAATGCATCTAAATATTGAAAATGTCCAAGAAAAACTAACAAAAGATCTCAGCACATGTCCAAAACCAGAAAAGAGTAACTGAGACAAATGAGCTGGAGACAGACAAAGGCTTTCTAGAAGAGGAAGATCAGGTTTTGGATTTGTCTGAGAAGGAATTCTGAAGAATAATATGGAGACAAATTCAAATGCTCTGAAAAGGGGTGGAAGAAAACAAGGAAGCAGTCAGGAAAGTACTACAAGAGCAATCAAACAAGAGTGATACAGCATTGGAAACAATTCAAAACCTGCAAAAAGAGGTCCAGATGATTAATAATAAAATATCAGAAATGGACAATAAACTGAAAGAGGAAAGGAGAAGAATTGAAGAGATGGAAGCCAGAACAAGCAATCTGGAAGACAAATCTCTCACTACTGCTAAGATAGAAGAGCAAGCAGAAAAAAGGATAAAAAATTCTGAAGAGAGTTTAAGATTT
Source organism: Chrysochloris asiatica (assembly GCF_000296735.1). NCBI lineage: Eukaryota > Metazoa > Chordata > Mammalia > Afrosoricida > Chrysochloridae > Chrysochloris > Chrysochloris asiatica. Next base: position 7,575,020 of record NW_006408617.1, read on the forward strand.
AAGTTACATATCATGAAGAGGAATAACTTAAGAATTATTGGCATTCCAGAACACGAAGAAGCACAGAGGTCTAGAGAAGAGATAGTTGAAGAGCTGCTGGAAGAAAATTTCCCTAACATCTTGAAGGATGAGAAGATAAACATTCAAGAAGCTGAACAAACTCCAGGAAGGATAGACCCCAAAAGAAAA
>NW_006408617.1:7580316-7595943 GCF_000296735.1 Chrysochloris asiatica
GACATGGATCGTTCCTATACCTGGGCTACTGAATTTATGTCAGTGCTTATGTAGAATGTGTTGCAAAGGATGGTGTAATGGCTGCACTACATGAAGAGTTTAACAAATGTCACTGAATTGTTGTAGTTGTTAAAAGACATGGAGTTGATCCTGACAAATAGTGTTCTGAGGCTGCAATCTTTGCAGAAGCAGGAAGTCTTGTCTTTCTCCCATGGAGTGACTGGCGGGTTCAAACAGCTGACTTTGTGTTTCACAGTCCAGTGCTTATTCCATAGAGCCACTGTGCTCCAGTTACTGAATTATACATTCAAAAATGATTGAAATGGAAACTGTCTTGCTGTATTTGTTTTTACTACAATAAAATTGAAAAACAAAAAAACTCCACTTAACAAAAACAATAAGCTCCTAGAATAAGTGATTTCTTGCTAGTAGTAGGATTGTTGTTAAGTACCATCGAGTCAGTTCTGACTCATAGCGACCCTGTGTAGGGTTTCTATGAAGAGTCAGGTGGGCTCAAACCACTAACCTTGTAGTTAACAGTGCCATGAAAGGGCTAATATATAAATTGTCAATTAAAACAAGAAATAATAATTGGAGTTTGAAAATAAAGTCACAGCACCATTTGATTTAACATCAAATAAATAATACTTAGGCATAAATCTAATATTTTATATTTTATTAGATATTAACAAGTATATGTAACATCTATGAGAAGAAAATTACCAAAGTCTAATTTAAAAACAAAGAAGATCTAAATAAGTGGTGAGATATTCTATACTCATGGGTAGGCAGATAATATTTTTTTAATGTCAATTATTCCCAGCTTGATCCATGGATTCTACAAAATCCCATCTAGTTATGTGGCTATCAACAAACTGACATGGCAAAACAAAAGACCCTAAATAATGAAAGCAATACTGAAGAAGAAATGAGTTAGAAGATTAATACTATCTGAATTCAAATCTTAGTGCAAATCTATGGTGATCAAAGCAGTGTGGAATTGGTGAAGAATAAGCAAACAGACCAGTAGAATAAAATATAGAGCTAACAAGTAGATTCACACAGATATAGTCAATGGATCTTTGACATCAAAACCAAGAGCAATTCAGTGGAGAAAGGACAATGTTTTCAACAAATAGTACAGGAACAACTGGACATCTACATGCAAAGAAATGAATTTAGACACAGCTTATATCTTCCACAGAAATTAATTAAAATGTATCATAGGTCAAAATATAAAACATAACACTATATAACTTCTAGAAATAATATAAGAAAAAAAATTAGGTGACATTGTGCTCGGCAGTGACTTTTTAAATGGAACACCAAAAGTATAGCCCAATAAAGAAAAAAGAAAAAAAAAACCAACAGTAAGTTGAAAACCATTAATATTTAAAACTCTACTCCATGAAAGACACTGCGAAGAGAAAGAAGAGATGTCACAAAATAGGAGAAAATATTTGCAAAAAGCATATCTGATAAAGGATTTGTAGCCAATGATACAAGGAACTCTTAAAACCAACATTAAAAAAGCAAACAACTCAATTACAAAGGGACAAAATCATAAGCAGAAATCTCACCAAAGAATATATACATACGACAATTAAACGCAAGAAAAGATATGCAATATTATATATCATTAAGAAATTGCAAATCAAAACAACACTGAGCTATCACTATTCTTTGTTGTTAAGTGGGTTAAATCTTGTGGTTAGCAGTTCAGTGCTTATCCGACAGTGCCAGCAACACTCCTTTACCTAGTTTTTTGCTGTTTTTAAGTGCTGTCAAATTGGTTCCGACCCATGGCGACTCTGTATAGGGTTTCCGAGGAGCAGCTGGTGAGCTTGACCTGCTGACCGTGCAGTCCAGCACGTTAACCCACAGCGCCCACACCAGGACTCCCCTATTAGAATGGCTAAAATTCGGAACACAGACAATGCCTAACTCTATGCAAATGCTGATGCTGCTTTGAAAAAGAGTCTTACTGCTTCTTATCAAGCTAAATGTAGGTTTATCACTAGTTGCACTTGTAGGTATTATCCAAATGAGATGAAAATGTATGTCCACATAAAAATTTATACATGAATCTTTATAGAAAGTTTATTACCGAAAATTGTAAGCAACCAAGATGTCCTTCAATAAACAAACTGAGGTATATATATTCATACAATAAATTGTTATTCAATGATGAAAAGAAATGAACTATCAAGGCACATAAAAACATGGAGGAATGTTAATGCATAGTGCTAAGCTAATAAAGAAGCAAGAAGCTCTTATGAAGAGGCTACAAAAAGGGTAAGCCAAAAAAAACCATTATTATAAAATCATAAAATCCTTATTAAAAAAAAACAGCAAAAAATGAAGCTTTTGTTTTTCAATATAACCTCCTTAGAGATGGAAACACTTTTGAAGTGGTGTTTTCATCTCTCTAACCCTTCCCCAATGAATTCGGCTCTTTGATTTACACCACATCAAAACGACAGTATTGGCATTCTGGAGGGACTTGAATTCTGCTACTTTTCAATGTCCTTTGAGTTTGGGGAACAAAAAGAAATCTGTAGGGGCAAGACTGGACTGGTGGAATGGGTAAGGTTTCTCAGTGATGAAATTCTCAGAGAACAACCCTTGTTACCCTTGAAGCATGAACAGGTGCCTTGTTACAGAAAACAAAAAAGTACTTGGTGCAACTTCCCTGACCTTATCCTCTCCAATGCCGTTTTCAATCTTCTGACAACTTCTTCCTAATAAACCCCTGTAATGCTTTTGTGTACTTCAAGACTATCTGTCAAGATTATCCTTTTGGAATCCTCAAAACAGTTACTATAACCTACTGAGCTGAATTGAATTTAACTGGCCCAACAGAATCCTTTTGGAAGGCACTGTTTTGATTGGACCTTTTCTTTTTGGAGGCATACCCTAGGTTAAATATTATTTGTTGAAAAAGAATTCAAACAGAAGGATGATGTCATATGAACAACCAGAATTCCCGGGTTTGAGAAGCAGAAATGGAGTACTGGTACAGTGCTGAAGGATAAGCACTTAGTAATACACTAAGACAAGGAGCTATGTCAACATAGTGGTTATGAGTCAACCTTCTAATCTCAAGGTCAGCAGTTCGAAACTACCAGCAGTTCCGTGAGAGAAAGATGAGGCTTTCTGCTCCCAAAAAGATTTACAGTCTCAGCAACCCTATGTAGGGTCGCTATGAGTCGGAATTGACTCCACGACACACTACCACCACCCATACACTAAGACCAGTGTTTTACCGTGAGCACTTGTCTGAAGCCACCCACTTATCACAGAGACATGCTTAAAAAAGGTTGTTAGGAAAAAGCCCATGCATATATTAACTGGAACCCTAGACGTAATAATATATTTCCAGCTATATGCCATTCTGGAAAAAGAAAATTTACAGATATAGTATAAGTATGAATTTTATTCATATGTTTGTTAATAATTATCATAGTAGAAATTTGTCTGCCTATTGAGAGCACTCATTCCGTAGTGATGATGGTGTGCCGTAGAGTTAGTTCCGACTCATAACCACTCTGGTAGATTCAAACTGCTGACTTCACGGTTAGCAGACCAGTGTGTAACCACTATACTATCTGAGCTCTTCCTTCTTGTTGTTGTTGTTAAGTGCCTTTGATTTGGTTTCAACTCATTTGTCATATTTTTAAGTGACTTTGAGTTGGTTACGACTCATAATGACCCTGTATAGGATTTCCAAGGAGCAACTGATGAACATGAATGGCTGACTTTTCAGTCGCATTAATCTGAAACGACACACCAGGATTGTGTTGTTTTTGTGAAGTGCTGTTGAGTCGGTTCTGACCCATAGCAACTCTGTATAGGGTTTCCAAGGAGTAGCTGGTGAGCTTGAATTGTCGCTCTTGCAGTTCAAACGGCTTTGCAGTCTGGTGCATTAACCCACAGTGCCACACCAGGAAAGACCCTAAATTTGTTTTAGAAAAGTCTCCTTTCCTCATTGCATAATATATACTGATGAAAATATCTATGAAGATACTATATCTTCTTTTGTCCAAAAGTTTGACACATGTTCTAAGCTTGACCAATGAAACAGTCTTCCAGGACTGTGAACACTGAACCATGACTAAATAGCAAACAGAAAGGCTGATAATTGTTGGAATTTCTTATGGGTTGAATGTGACAACGACCCCTATCTCCCAGATATGTATTGGCATCTTATCTCCTTACTTGAGATGTGATCTCTTTTGGAAAAAGGAGAATCTTTTGTTATGTTAATGTGACCATTATCAGTTTGATGTTAAGTACCATTGAGTTGGTTCCCACTCATTGGAATCCTGTATAGGCTTTCCTAAGAATGGCTGCTGGGTTTGAATTGCCTACCTTGAGATTCAAACTAACCTTTCCACGCAGTACATTATCCTGGAGCTTCTCACTTGGTCCTAAATTTAATCACTTCAGAATTTCTCAAAGCAGAATAGAAAAATAATACATACAGGCAGGTACTAGATGCTGAAATAAGAGTCCTGGTGTGGTGCAGTAGGATAAGCACTGAAATGCTAACGGAAACTTTGATGGTTTAAACCCACTAGTCACTCCTCAGAGACCCTATGTAGGGTCACTATGTAGGGTCAGAACAGATTGACGGCACTAAACAACAATGATATGCAATAGAGACATGGTGTGACACGTTAGGATAAGCAAAGGACCTGAGTATTTGTTATTTTCTGTTGTTTCTAAGCCCTAGTCAGTTTCTCCTTCCTCAATTCTATCAGCAATTTCAAATCTTTAAAATGTATTTACCTTTTTACCTAATCAGCCAAAGCTGGATTCTGTTGTTGTTGTTTTACCAGAAAGATGTTTATCTTTGCTTTATTAACGATGCAAAGGCTTTTAAATAACGTGGGTCATGGCAAACTACAGACAATATTGCAGAGAACAAATATTCTGGAATACTTAACTGTGCTCAAAAGGAACCTGTACATAGAACATGAGGCAGTTATTAGAACAGAACAAGGAAACACCAAATGGTTTAAAATTAGGAGAGGTGTGCACCAGGGTTGTGTTCTTTTAACATACTTATTCAGTCTCTGTGCTGAGCAAATACTCTGAGAAACAGGATTAGATGAAGAAAAATGTGGCATCAGGATAGGAGGAAGACTCATTAATAACCTGTGATATGAAGATGATGCAACTTTGTTTGCTGAAAGCAAAGAGGACTTAAAATACTTACTGATGTATTGATATAAACAATCACAGACTTCTGTATGGACTGCACCTCAAGGTAAAGAAAGCAAAAATCCATACCACCGGACCAGTAAACAAGATCCAAATAAATAGAGAAGAGATTGAACTTGTCAAAGACTTCATTTTGTTCGGGTCAATCATCAACACACTTGGAAGCAACAGTCAAGAAATCAAATGATGTATATTGCATTAGGCAAATTTGTTGCACAAGACCTCTTTAAACTGTTGAAGAGCAAAGATGTCAGTCTGAGGACTAAGGTGTGCCTGACCAAAGCCATGGTATTTTCAATAACCTAATATACATGCAAAAATTGTACAGTGAATAAGGAAGATGGTTGAAGAATTGATGCATTTGTGTTATTTTGTTGGAGGAGAATATTGAAATACCATGGACTGACTGATTAAAGAACAAACCAATCTGTGTTGGAAGAAGTGAAGTCAGAATGTTTTCTGGAAGCCAGGATGTCCAGACTTGTCTCTCATACTTCAGACATATTGTCAGGAGAGACCAGTCCCTGGAGAAGGATATCATGTTTGGTTAAATGGAGCATGGGAGACAGAGAGGAAGACCCCAAATAGATGGATTGGCACAATGGCAGCAACACTGAGCTCAAACATAGCAATGATTGTGAGGTTGGTGTCAGATTGGACAGTGTTTCGTTTTGTTATGCATAGTGTCATTATGAGTCAGTACTGATTTGATGGCACCTAACAACAACAACAACATTGATACAATTACTCTTTTAAAATGAAAATTCAATGTATCTCCAACTTTTCTAGTATTTACAGCACTAAGTAGTTGGGTAGGCTACATCAGGTTTGGTTCTTCTTATTTTTCAATGCAAAAGTAAGAGAAGCACAGGCAAGAATGCTGTTGTTGCTGTTGCTGTGTGCTGTAGTGTCAGTTCTAACTCATAGCAACTCCATAGACGGTTTCTGAGAGTCATTGGAAGATTTGAAGTGCGGACCTTGTGGTTACCTGTTTAATGCTTATCCTACAGCACCACACCAGGACTCATAGACAAGAATTATAGTTGTTGCTAAGTGTAGTCAAATCAGTTCTGACTCATAGCAATTCCACATGGGGTTTTCAATGAGTGGCTGATGAGTTTGAACTGTTAACCTTCTGGTCAGCAGTCTGGTGCTTATCCTATTGAATGACCAGCACAATAAAAATCTGTGCATTGCAATGAAACGATGGTGTAAAGCCGGTGTTCTCCCATGTAAACTATCATCCAGTTCACATAAAAAGCGTAAAAAAAAAAAGTGTCTCTTAAAGGAGTGTAATGATCCAAGCAGGTAATACTTTGTAAGGATTCACCAAAGTACCATAGTGAAAGGAAATACTCACTAAGCTTGAATATAGAGATTCCAGGAACTTTCAAGAAAGAAAGTTTCATTGGTTGACATTTGCAAAACCATGCTTTAACAGACACACGACAATGGCAAGACCTCCTAAAGACTTTTTGCTAATCATAAAGTTGGAGCCATTTATGAACTTATTTTATGGATATTTCCAGAGTTAGCTGAATGAATTCCCTTCCTGGTAGCATGCTGTGAGAATCTGGAGGAAGGGAGGAAGGAACTAGCCAGCTCTAGGTGACTTTTGAAAGTAAGCTCACAATAAGCAGAAAAATGTAAAAGACAATGGAGTCTGGCCTGCAAATTTGGCAGAAGCTTTTCCTAATGCCAAACACCTACTTCGTTTTAGGACCTTCACAAAATTGTTTTTCCAATTCCCTGTTATGGGTAAGAAAGAAACCATATTCTGCCTAATTTGAAATAAACTGTTGTTGTTGTTGTTAAGTGCTATCTAGTTGGTTCCAACTCATAGCAACCCTATATAGGATTTCTGGTGGGCTTGAACTGTCAATCTTGCAGTTCAAACTGACCTCGTGGTCCAGCCCACTACCTTGCAGTGCCACATTAGGACTCAGTTAACATTGTTTTGTTTTGTTTTGTTTTGAATAAATGATTTAGAAATAAAGGTAGTAAGTTGTTGCTATTGTTGTTAAGTGCCATTGAGTAGGTTCTGACTCATAGCAACACTGTATAGGGTTTCTGAGTAAGCGGCTGGTGGGTTTGAACTGCTGACCTTTGGCTCAAAATGACCTTGTAGACTAGTGCACTATTCTGCAGCACCACACCAAGCCACATAATAACAATACCAGTTCAACTGAAAACTTTATATTTTATGATTGAACTGATAGAAGTGTTCTTAATGTTCTATCAACAAGGCTCCAATAAAATAATTAAATTTATTTTACTTCAGTATTATAAAAATATGGTTGACTTCTATATCCTCAAAATATTTCAAGTTTGTAGACTTAGATAATCTAAATGGAACAAGTACTTGCCAGTCTCCTTCTAGTTCTTCTTGAAGAGGTAATTCTCAATAAGAAGAAATATTATAGTGCTCGGGCAATGCCCTCTATTTCTCCGTGTTCTCCAGAGTATCTAAAACAGTGCAGGCAATTGGTAGATGTGCACATGTGTTTCTTGACTAGTCTTGTCAAAGTACTAGCTTGAGAGTTCAGCATGAAGTTATTTTGATTACAATGAAAAATGATTTTCAGAATTGTCCTTTAGGAAAAATTGTAAGGATGCTGAATAGAAAGTGATTTAACAACTTCAAAATGTTCCATTTTCTGTTTTGAAACTTCTTTCCTTTGCAAAAGAGAAAATCAACCTTGAACAACATTTAACTGGATGTTTGTCCACATTGCAGTTAAGCAGGCAGGAACTTTTCAAATATACTTGATAATGTCCTTTAAAAATTACTTTTGAATTATTGTGTAGAAGACATTAGGCCAGTGCAAACTGAGTTCCAACAGAGGAGAGGTTAGAAAGGAACTATGGGAAATGTTTGAGGATGTACTGTACTAAAAAGTAATTTATTATGTATGATTTGAGGATGCCAAATCATCAAGTTTTGTGTGCAAGCCCTTTTAATTTCCCAGCACTAGGAAAGGACATGGTATCCTTCCCATACTATATTTCTATTATTATTAAAACAAACTCTAGTTTGTCTTCTCAATTTTCTTTTCAAGATTTCCAAAACGTTTATTTATCAAAGGATGTTATGGATGAGGGTGAAAAACACAATTGCAAACAAGTTACACAAAGGGATTAAAATACTATGTACTTAAGCATTTTATCATTTGTCAAATAATCTGAGTAAATGTTTTGTATTTAATGTATGCTGTTATGTCAAAAAAACAGAAACACACATACACAATTACTAGTTTTATTTGCAATGAGTAGAGCTGTCTGCTCTCCTTGGAAGTAATAAAAGCCCTAAAAAAATAAACCAAACAAAAAATCTACTTGCTGTTGACTCGGTTCTGACCCACGGTGGTGTCTCAAAAAGGAACTGCCTGGACTCCTTCAGATTTTCAGTGACTGATTTTTCAGAAGTAGATCAGCAGGCTTTTCTTTCAGGGTACCTATGGGTAGAGTTAAATCTCTAACCTTGTAATTAGTAACTGACCGTGTCAATCGTTTGTGCTACTCAGGGACTTCAATAAAAACCCTAGATAATATAGATGTTTTCTGAATGTATATATATATATATATATTGCTGTTGTTAAGTGCCGTTGAGTCGGTTCCGACTCATAGCTACCCTGTACAGGGTTTCCGAGGCTGTAAATCTTTACGGGAGCAGAAAAACTCATCTTTCTTCCACGGAACAGCTGGTAGTTTCGAACTGCTGACCTTAAGGTTCACAGCCCATTCGTAACCACTACGCTACCAGAGCTCCTTATGTCAACTAATTTTAAGTCCAAGTATTCTGTGTAGAAAATAAATTGTTCAAGCCTATTTCCAAACTTGTCCCCAATAAAGAATAAGCCACGGAGTGAGTTACGATCCATAGTGACCCTGTATATGGTTTCTGAGGAACGGCTGGTTCAAGGTTTCTGAGGAACCTTGTGGTTCAAACCAACTTTGCAGTTCAGAGCATTAACCCAAAGCACCACACCAGTATCGCTTATAAGTAGCTGCTTTTTGCCTTTCAGCTACCAGAAAAACAAAAGCAAAAATACTTTCATTTACATATGACCAGTACTGAACTTGTCACAATGTAAAATATTAAGTTCTTTTTTTATTGTGACTATTGAAGAGACTTTGTTAAGTGTCTAGACGTATGTTCTAAACATTCTTAATTCTTATTGACCTTGACATGAATAATATATGTTGTTATAAACAAAAGTTGTATTTTTTATAATGCTTTAAATTAAGAGAAATCATTTTGTGGTGTTTGTTTTTGTTTGATCATTTTAAACTTTTTATTGTGGTTTGGGTAAAAGTTTACAGAGCAAATTAGATTTGCATTCAACAATTACACACATTTTGTTTAGTGACATTGATAGAGAATAAGGCATTGTGGAATTGCATACCCTGACCAAAAGCCTGGTAACCTTGTTGTTGTTGTTGTTAAGTGCCATAGAGTCGGTTCCGACCCATAGCGACCCTGTACAGGGTTTCCGAAGGTGTAAATCCTTATGGGAGTAGAAAGCCTCATCTTTCTCCCAAGGAGAGGCTGGTAGTTTCGAACCGCTGACCTTAAGGTTCGCAGCCCGATTCGTAACCACTACGCTACCAGAGCTCCTTGGGGCCTGGCAAACCCTGACAAAAAAATCCTGGAGCATGCTGACATTTAGAAAAAGAACAAAACAGAATGTTTAACATAACCCACCCTCCAGCAAGACCACACCTGACTTTCTAATAAACCAGTGAAATAACCACAAACTCTTTCCTTCTCTAAACACAGAACAATCAGCTTCCTGGAACACACACATAATTAAAAGAAGACAACCTTAAAATAACCCAAGATGGGGGAATCATAGAACAGAAGCGGGACTTGAACCAGACACTGTTGAACCTTTGCATGTGCCGCCATCCCACAATAAGTATAGAAAACATTCCCAGAGGCCCTTGTGACAGATTCCATCTTCAAAGTGCACACTCTTATAGAAGACAGAGTGTTTGTAAAACTCCAGGGGGAGGAGGGATGGAGGAAGTGGCAGTTTCCACAGGCCACCACAGGAATCTCCAAACTGGGACCATTCCATACTAGCCTTCTCTGCTGGAAACTGCTATATTTAACCTTCTAGTTTGTGTGCTTGGAGAGGCACTGCTATTATGGTATGCCTCCCCTTGCAAGGTATCCTTTAATAAACCTCCCCTTGTAAGATATTCTTAAATAAATCTATCAGCGTGACAAAGGAGCTCTGGTAGCATAGTGGTTACAAATCTGGCTGCTAACCACAAGGTCAGCAGTTCTAAACTACCAGCTGTTCCATGGGAGAAAGGTCAGGCTTTCTGCTCCCGTAAAGATTTACAGCCTCAGAAACTTTATACAGGGTCACTATGAGTTGGAACTGACTCCACAGTACACCACCACTACCACCATCAGAGTGGCAACTTGACTTTCTAGTCATTAATTGGTCTGGTTCTGGTAACAACATTGATTTTAATCCCTTAATGTAACAGCACTCTTCCCACTTCCTCCCTGGGTTCCCTGTTTGCATTTGTCATTCTCTCCTGCCACTTCCTACCTTGTGAGCTTTCTTTGAACAAATGTTATCCTTTTTGTCTTTTATTGACTGAGGAGCACTTGGGTCTGACTCATAGCGTCCCTGTACAGGGTTTCCAAGGAGCGGCTGTTGTGTTTGAACTGCTGACCTTGTGGTTTGAACTGAAACCAGGACTCTGTAGAGGATTTTTGAGGCTGTAAATCTTTACAGAAGCAGAAAGTCTCATCTTTCTCCCACAGAACAGCTGGTAGTTTTGAACAGCTGACCCTGAGGTTATCAGCCTGACTCATAACCAATGTTGTTGTTGAGTGCCGTTGAGTTGATTCAGACCCATAGTGACCCTGTATAGGGTTTCCAAGGAGCAGCTGGTGAGCTTGAACCACTGACTTTGCAGTTCAAACGACTTTGCAGTCTGACACATTAACCCACAGTGCCACACACTGAACTCCTAAATTCACTTACTAGTCCTGACTATTGCTTGGCTGCAAATTGTTCCTAATTCTTTACTTAATCCTGCTCTGTTCAGGACCTCTATTGTGACCCTGATCATTGCAGCCCTGCTGGTCGGCAGGAGCCAGCAAATTCCCTTCTCAGTTGGCACTGGAGACTGTGGTTCACCTGGTCCCTTAGGCTTTTGGACTAATTGTTTCCTTGAGTCTTTGATTTTCTTACACATTTCTTTGCTCCAGACAGAGAAAGACCAATAGTTGTATCTAAATGGTCACATTTAAGCTTTTAAGATCCCAGTCAGTATTCACCAAAATGGTACGTAGAACAGGTCTTTGTGGACTATGCTGTGGCAATTGACCTAGACAGCTATTCTTGTTTTGTGAAAATTAAACAAGGAATCATAAATAATATCTTAAGTTTGTTGTTACTGTTGTTAGGTGCCATCGACCTTATGAACAATGGAACGAAACACTGCTGGGTTCTGCTCCAACCTCACAATCATTGCAACTTTTGAGCTCATTTGCTGCTGCCACTGTGCCAATCCATCTTCTTAGGAGTCTTCCTCTTTTTCACAGACCCTCCACTTTACCTAGAATATGTCCCTCTCCAGGGACTAGTCTCTCCTGACAACATGTCCCAAGTATGAGAGACATAGTCTTGACATTCTGGTCTCCAAGGAGCATTCTGGTTGTACTTCTTCCCACACAGATTGGTTGGTTCTTCTAGCAGTAGTCCATGGTATGTTTAAGAAGCTCTGGTAGCATAGAGGTCATAAGTTGGGCAGCTAACCTCAAGACCAGAAGTTCGCAACTACCTGTTTCTCCATGTGAGAAATATGAGGCTGTCTCCTCCTGTAAAGATTAGTAGCCTTAAAAACTCTATTCAGGGCAGTTATGAGTTAGAACCAACACTGCACATCACCACCACCATGGTATGTTTAATATTCATCTTCAACACTATCATTCAAATGCATCATTTCTTCTGCAGTCTCCCATATAGTCTTAAGTTTGGATACATGTAATTAAATATACATAGAAATGAAATTATTGACAAAGTTGGCTAACAGCAAGGTCGGCAGTTTAAATTCACCAGTCACGCCTTGGAAGCCCTATACAGGGTTGCTATGGGTCAGAACCAACTCAATGGCACTTAACAACAATAACAACTGAATAACTGCTTATTAGTTTTCCAATTAACAAGAGAAAAACTGAGGAATTAATTCTAAGTTGATTTAATACTAAATATGAACCTGCCCTTATTTTGGGAAAATGTATTATAATTTTAAACTATTTCATCAAAATCCAAAGGAAGTTATGCAAAAAATGTCTTATAAGCATAAGAAAACACTCATGTTTGAAAAAAACATGTCAAAGATTGTAATTTTATTTTTCTGTCTTTTGAGGTATATTTTGATTTATTTTGAAAGCCAAATTATTGCAAAAATATAAAGCTGAGTTTTCATTGCTTACAAATATCATCCTTTGGACTTCAAAGTATAAGACTGACATACTGTAAATGATAATTCACAGTGCTGCTTCCCATAAATTAACATTTAAAATGTAACTTTGAAGAAAGTAAACATTTTAGACACCTCTGACTGTTTAAGGGTACATGGCTCAATGTCTAAGATTGAGGGGGTCTGTTAAACGGAATAGACATGACAGAAGATTCATCTTCATGGGTGCCACTGGCCTTCATAGTCTTTGAGCAGTTTAATTTTGCCTTATTTTCTGAATTTATAAACTAGAGCTTACGTTTGTATGTAAAACCCAGAGACCTTTGAACAGAAATCAAATAGAGGGTGCCATGGACAGAAAATAATTATTATTCCAAGAGAAACCTCATCTTTTTTACCTTGCCATTTATCTTACTCACTCTGGTAGCGTAGTGGTTACGGGCTCTAGTAGCATAGTGGTTACGAATCGGGCTGTGAACCCTAAGGTCAGCAGTTCGAAACTACCAGCCGCTCTGAGGGAGAAAGATGAGGCTTTCTACTCCCGTAAAGATTTACACCCTCGGAAACCTTGTACAGGGTCGCTATGGGTTGGAACCAACTCGACGGCACTTAACAACAACAACAGTCTGGTAGAGTAGTGATTACGAATTGGGCTGCTAATCTCACAGTCAGCAGTTTGAAACTACCAGCTGTTCTGCAGGAGAAAGAGGAGGCTTTCTTCTCCCATAAAGATTTACAGCCTCGGAAACCCTAGGCACAGTCACTATGAGTTAGAACTGACTCCACGGCACATAACAACAACAACAACCATCAATTTATAACTAATAGAAGGCATAGAAAATACTGTTTTCAATACTGAAGTTTTTATTTTGTTAGTGTTATATTTCTCTTAGTTATTGGTCCTCAATCTTTTGTTATTCTCTGTGTAATCTTTCTCAGGAGTCCTGATGTGGTGCTGAAGGTTAATGGGCTGGACTACGAGGACCGTTTCAACTGCAAGGTCGGTGGTTCAAGCTCATTAGTCACTCCTTGGAAACCCTATACAGGGTCTCTATGGAGTCAGAACCAACTTGACGGCACTTAACAACAACCACACAATCTTTCTTAAACATGGTGTTAGAAGCACTGTAGTGGTTATTACATTTTGTTTAATAAATTTGGTTATTAAAAAATTTTGTAGCATTAGTTAGAATCCTGGTGTGGCACTGTAGGATAAGCACTGGACTACTAACCATAAGGTGGACAGTTCAAACCCATGAGGCAGTGCTCACAAAGTTTCTATGGGATTGGTATGAATCAGAACCCACTGGATAGATTTTAACAACAGCCAACAGTTACAGTAATATATGTGTACGGATATGAATATGAAGCCAGAGTAATCTAGGGATTCCTCTGATGACAAAAAAAAAAAAAAAACCTACTGCCATCAAAGTCAATACCAACTCGTGTTGTTGGTAAGTTCCGTTGTGTCAGTTCCAACCCATAGTGACCCAGTATAGGATTTCCGAGAAAGAGTTGGTGGGTTTGACTCACCAACCCTGCACCTAGCTGTCCAGAGCTTACTCTTCAGTGGCCTATATAAGGATTCCTGGACTGTACATCTTTACTGAAGCAGACAGCTTCATGGTTCGCTCTTGGAGCAGTTGATGGTTTTGAACTGTCAACCTTGTAGTTAGCAGCCCAACATCTAATCCATTGAGGGTTAACTCTATGGGTTAACCTGGTTGCTTGCAAATCTGTAAAGATTATCAAAATTCTCCTCGCTGTGTGTCTTGCATTTGTTGTCTGGAGGCTAGACATTTGGACAGTGTTTTCTTCTGTTATACTTAGTGTAGCCTTGAGTCGGAACCTATTGGACAGCACTTAATGACTACAACACCAAAATAAGATTCGAATTCACCATACCTGGTGTGGCGCAGTAGGATGAGCACTGGACCACGACCCACAAGGTCAGCAGTTCAAACCCACAGCTCCTCCTCAGAAACCTTTTACAGGGTCACTATGAGTCAGAACCTACTGGAAGCTACTTAACAACATACTCATGTTAATGTAACCCACAGAGTCAGTAAGGTTAACATGAGTATGCTGTTAATCTAACTGATTAACTAATAACATAACATCAATGTTCAAACAGATATTTTGATTTCAAAATATCTTTTTAGGGGACATAATTCAATCCATAACACTGTATAAACTTGATGCTAAATGTATGGTTCATTTATGTTGTAGTTGTTAAGTGCCACTGAGGTGATTCTGACTCATAGTGACCCCGTATAGGGTTTCCAAGGAGCAGCTGGTAGGTTTGAACTGTCAACCTTATAGTTTGCAGTCCAGTGCTGATCCTATAGCACCACACCAGGAGTCCATCTTTCTTTTACGGACTATCTGAAACATGGATGGAAATTGGAAGTGTGACCTGTAGTTCCATTTCTAGAAATTTATACAACAAAATGCTCACTCATGTCCCCAAATTGACAAATTCAAAGACGTTAGTTTCAGACCAGTATGTAAGAGTGAAATATTAGAAATAAACTTTATGCCCATAAATAGAAATATAAACCAGCAAAAAGTGACATATATATATATATATGTAAAGAAAATTACATACTCATAGGAACATATAGATCAGAGTAGGAATATATTAAAAACATTATGGAGTAAAATAGTGAGTTGTAGAAAGAAGTATGCTAACCTTTATGAAAAAATTTAGTAAAAATAAAAAACCCCAGAAGTATACATTATCTAATTGTACTATAACAGACATACTATGAATGGGTAACTTTAATAAATGAAAAGTTTATTAATGTATTTTCTCTCATGGTACCTGTTCTAGGAGAAGACTTTTCTCTCCCTGTTGGCCCTGGGGGAAGGTTTGTCTCTCTTCTGCTTCTGTTCCTTAGTTCCTTGAGTGTCTCCGTAGGGACTAATGTCTATCTTCATCCTTGTTAG
>NW_006408617.1:7596714-7597852 GCF_000296735.1 Chrysochloris asiatica
ACAACAGGTCAGCAATTCAAACCCACCAGCTGCTCCTTGGAATACCTATATAAGGTTTCTATGAGTCAGAACTGATTGGACCGCACTTAATGACAATGATCTTTCTGGAAAATATGACTCAAGAACACACTTGTGGTTAGTCTTCAGATTGTCACAGGTATAAAAACAGCTACAGATAGTTCTGCTGCAAAAGTAATACAGCATCTGTTGAGCTTGCTCTTTTGAAGGGCTCTCTTTTCATATGAGCTTTTTCTATTGTCTGCTTTATAGGAGTCCTAGTTGTATAATGGTTAAATGCTGGTCAGAGGGTCACATCTACCCAGCTGCCCGGAATGTGTCTCCTGCCTCTAAAATGTACCCACTAAATGTAATTAAGTTTTGTATATATGTTCAAAGGTAGCTCAACTAATATTTCATGGAGGTTCTATACATTCAATATATCTAGATTTCTCAATTTTTCTACTAAGATTTACATGGACTAATTTGTCTATCTTTTATTCAATATATCTAATATAGAGTGTAGGAATGGTGTTGCATTCATTGTCAAAAAGAACATAACCAGATAAGTCACGAGGTACAATGCTGTCTGTCATAGGATAATATCAATGCGCCTACAGGGAAGCCCAGTTAATACCATTATTATTTAAATTTATGCACCAACCACTAAAGCCAGTGAGAATGAAATAGAAGAATTCTACCAACTTCTTCAGTCTGAAATTGATCAAACACGCAATCAAGATGTATTGATCATTACTGGTGATTGGAATGCAAAGGTTGGGAATAAAGAGGAAGGATCAGTAGTTGGAAACTATGGCCTTGGTGATAGAAATGATGATGGAGATTACATGATAGAATTCTGTAAAACCAATGATTTGTTTACTTCAAATACCTTCATTAGACAGCATAAGAGACGATTATACACATGGACCTCACCAGATGGAATATATAGAAATCAAATTGACTTTACATCTGTGGAAAGAGATAAGGAAAAGCTCTATTTCATCAGTCAAAACAAGGTCAGGGGCAGATTATGGAACAGATCATCAACTGCTCATATGCAAATTCAAACTGAAGCTGAAGAAAATGAAAACAAGTTCATGAGAGCCAAAATATGACCTTGAATATATCCCACCTGAAT
>NW_006408617.1:7599742-7601699 GCF_000296735.1 Chrysochloris asiatica
TTGGCCCAGGACTAGGCAGTGTTTCATTCTGTTGTACATAGGGTCGCTATGAGTCAGAACCAAATCAATGGCCCTAACAACAACAACAATCGTGTGGAGTCCTAGTGTGGCTCTGTGGGCTAATGTGTCAGATTGCAAAGTCATTTGAACTTCAAGGGCGGTTGTTCAAGATCACCAGCTGCTCCTTGGAAACCCTAAACAGGGTAGCTTTGGGTCAGAATCAACTTGGCAGCACTTAAAAGGAGTAACAACATGGTGTGGATACTCACTAGACTGCTAACTGCAAGGTTGGCAGTTCAAACCCTTATCCACTCTTCAGAAACCCTGTACAGGGTCCTTAAGAGTCAGAACTGACTCGACAGCGCTTAACAACAACAGTGTGCCAGTATCTACATTTCAGTTTAAGTTTTTGAGACCGAATTTTTAGCTAGTTTATTATATTGCTAGATGTCATATTGACAATTAATAGTTATCCTTATTGGTTCATGTGATTATATGCAATTTAACAGCTAGAATGCGTGTTATCTATTTATGGATAACAACAAGGCAGTCTTGATTTGATTAAGATAAATTAAATACTTTCTATGAAACTTATTTTAATGTTAACTGGAAAGGCAGGGCCTATAGTTTCATATTTAGAAAACTGTTTTATGACTCTTACTACCTCATATTTGCTTAAATATGTTCACTCAAGTAATTGAGACAGATAGCTTTGGCATAGAAACACAATAGCCTACATTGGATCAATAAACTACACTTTGGACTTTAAAAAATGAAAGTATTCATAAAATAATGGAATATTCATGTAAGCAAGTGAACAATATCATGGATCAAAATTAGAAATATTATACAGAAATGTAGTAAAGTTTTGTATGAGTTATAGACCTAAAAGCATTCGAATTACACTAAATTATTGTGTTTATAGAGCTTGTCAAAGTCTATTACTCTCTCAGTGCCAACCTTTTGATTATATAATATGTCTAATACTAAACAGGAGACTGGTTAAATAAACGCTACTAGAACAAATATATGAACATTTATAACAAGGGTGAACACTTTACATATTCTGATTTTAATGAAGAAATAAGTAATGAAACACATTCACTTGGAAAGCTTAGTAACTCAGTAAATTAAATGTATCATGTAAGATGCATTTACAAAGCACTGTTGTAGTTTGATGCTGTCTAGTCAGTTGTGATTCATAACGACTCTATGAATAACGGAGCAAAATGTTGCCTGGCCCTGTAACATCCTCACATTGTTGCTAACTTGGAATTTAGTCTGGTGTGAATAAGAAATAGAGGTGTTAAGTAATGTTTTATGTGAGTATATGACCATTTAATGGTATGTTTTTAATTAGATTACAGATGGTCACACATTTTTACAGTATTTTTCATGTTTAATTTTAATTTTTAAAATAGCAATAGATTGCCATTTTTGATGTTAAGTGCTGACGACTGGGTTCTGACTAATAGTGACCCTGTATTGGGTTTCTGAGGCGTGGCTGTTAGGTTTGAATTGCCCACCTTATAGTTAGGTTTCTAGTGCTTACCCTACAATGCTACTCCAGGACCCAGGAATAGATTACTTCCATTTAAATGGAAGATTACCCCAAAAAACTTGCAATGAAATGTCTCTCAGGAGCTGTCCTGCTGTCCTGTTTACCTCTGCACACACAAAGTAGCCCTTGTAGTACAACGGAGTAATTGTTGAGCTGCTAGCCACAGGGTCGGCAGTTCAAACCACCACCACACCATTGTATGGTGGTTCTGATTCATAGAACCCTGTATAAGGTTTCTGAGGCTGTAAATCTTTACAGGAGTAGACAGTCTCATCTTTCTCCTGCAGAACAGCTGGTAGTTTTGAACTGCTGACCTTGGGGCTATCAGCCTTATTCATAACCGCCTTTGTATACGGCCACTGTAAGTTGCAATGGACCTAATGGCAGTGGGTTTGC
>NW_006408617.1:7602304-7610421 GCF_000296735.1 Chrysochloris asiatica
TGACCTTTGGGTTAGCAGTCCAGAGCTTCTTCTACAACACCACCCAGGACTCCATGATTGAAAGTGGTGGTGGTGGTAGTGGTATGCCGTGGAGTCGGTTCCTACTCATAGCGAGTCTGCATAGCATTTCCAAGACTGTAAATCTTTACGAGAGCAGAAAGCCTCATCTTTCTCCTGCAGAACTACTGGTAGTTTTGAACTGTTCACCTTGAGTTAGCAGTCCTACTCATAACCACTATACTACAGTAAATTCTAGTGGAAGTTCTTGAAATGAAAACCATATTCACTTGGTTAAGAAGAGATGGCTGGACAACTCTAACCTTAGAACATGGGTTCTAAGCTAAGGGGAAGTGACCATGCTCAGACAATTTGATTCAAAGAGTCAGATAAGATAGCAATCAAACAATTCTTTGTCTAGGTTATTAATTCTGGTTCTTTTCTTCTTTGACATTTGAACAGTAACACATTGATAAGAAAAAAGGCTGACTGGCTTTCTTCAGAAAGGTGGTGGTGGTTGTGTGCCATGGAGTCAGTTTCGATTCATAGTGACTACTATACAGCGTCCTGTAATATTTGTTGTTGTTATTAAGTGCTGTTGAGTTGATTCCAACCCATAGCAATCCTGTATAGGGTTTCCAAGGAGCAGCTGGTGAAATTGCATTCCAAACTGAGGCTGACAGGCCTGCAGAAGCAGGCGCAGGACCCCTTGTCCCC
Source organism: Chrysochloris asiatica (assembly GCF_000296735.1). Classification (NCBI taxonomy): domain Eukaryota; kingdom Metazoa; phylum Chordata; class Mammalia; order Afrosoricida; family Chrysochloridae; genus Chrysochloris; species Chrysochloris asiatica. The sequence goes on from NW_006408617.1 coordinate 7,603,019, forward strand.
CAAACCCACACCTCATTCCTGGAGCAAAGTTCACATTCCAGGAGCTAAGCAACAGGCCACCCCAGCCTCAGGTGACTGTCCAAGCTAATCTCCTGTTCCTGACCCACCTCTGGAAGGGAACAAAGCCCTGAGGTAATGTTTCCCTCTTCTGCTTTGGTAAAGGCTCTCTTGAATGCTCACACATCCTTCCCCACCATATGTTTGAACCAGCCAATCCCAAGTATCCCCATGAAACTGTTGGCCCCCACTAACCGATTCCAAACGGCCTCATGAATGCACCCCTATTTCCTATAAAATATCCTCACACAGGGAAGACAGAGCTCAGCCTTTGGATACAAATCCGCTGAGCCACATGCTAACACAATAAAGCCCTTCCTTTGTTACAACCCGTGTGGAGTTGGCAACTCCTTCAGAGCGACGCTGGTAACGAAACAACTTTGCAGTCTGATGCGTTAGCCCACAGTGTCACACCAGGACTCCTGAAAACTGATAATTAAGGCCATCCAAGAGTTTATTTACAAACAACAACTTTTGTTGTTGTTATGTGCCATGGAATTTGTTAGGATCCATGACAAACCTGTATAGGGTTTCCAATTGGAAGCCAGTGGGATTGAACCTCCCACTTTGTGATTCCAATGATTTTGCAGGCCAGCGCATTAACACACAGTGTCACAACAGCACTCCCCTGTAATATTTGTTGTTGTTGTTAGGTGCCATCAAATTGGTACTGACTCATACCAACCCTATGCACAACAGAATGAAACACTGCCCAGTCCTGTGCCAACTTCACAACTATTGCAACATTTGAGCCCAATGCTACTGCCACTGTACTAATCCATTTATTTGGAGGTCTTCTTCATTTTCTCTGACCCTCCATTTTACCAAACATGGTACCATTCTCCAGGGACTGGTCCTTCTTGACAGTATGTCCAAAGTATGAGAGATGAAGTCTGGCCATCCTGGCTTCCAAGCAGCATTCTGGCTATACCTCTTCCAACACAGATCTGTTGGTTCTTTTGGCAGCCCAGCGCACTTTCAATACTCTCCTCCAACACCATAACTCAAATTCATCAATTCTTCTACAGTCTTCCTTATTTATTGTCCAACTTTCACATGCATATGAGATTATTGAAAATACCATAGCTTGGGTCAGGTGCACCTTTGTCCTCAAATTGACATCTTTGCTCTTGAGGATTTTAAAGAAATCTTGTGCAGCAGATTTGCCTAATTCAGAGAATACCAGGAAGATGTTTACCTGTGCTTTACTGTGTGGATCATTAGAAGCTATTGATAGCATTCTGGAGAATGAGTATTCCGGAACACTTAAATGTGCTCACAAGGAACCTGTACGTAGAGCAAGAAGCAGTTGTTCAAATAGAACAATGAAACACTGAATGCTTTAAAATTAGGAAAGGTGTGTGCCAGGGTTATAGTTTTTGACCATACTTAGTCTGCATGCTAAGCCAATAATCCATGAAGCTAGATTATCTGAAGAAAAAATGGAAACCCTGTACAGAGATGCTACGCACCGCAAGCGATTCAATGGCACTTAACAACAACCAACCACAAAGTCGGTGGTTCAAGCTCAAAAACTGCTATGGGGAAAAAAGATGAGGCTTTTTGCTACAGAAAAGATCTAAAAGCCTTAGAAACCCAAGGTCTCTATGAGTTGATACCCACTGGATGACACGTAACAAAAACAGCAACAGAGCTCTATACTACAGATTTTTTGTTTGTTAAGTGCCATCAAATCAGTTCGAACTCACTGTTGTTGTTAGATGCCATTGACACAGTTCCAATATATAACACAACAGAACAAAACACTACAAGCTCCTGTCCCAGCCTCACAATCTTGCTAAGCTTGAGTCCATTGCTGCTGCCACTGACATCCATCTCATTGGGAGTCTTCCTCTTTTCCTCTGATCCTCCACTTTGCCTATGAAGTCCTTCTTCAGGGACTGGACCTTCCTGATAATATGACCAAAGTATGAGAGATGAAGTCTCACCATCCTGTGTTTAAGGAACATTCTGGTTGTATTTCTTCCAACATGGACTTCTTTGCTCTTCTAGCAGTCCATGTGCTAATGTTTCTGCAAACTGACATGTTTGTTCCTAAACACTTAAAAAAGTTCTTGTTAAATGCTGTCGAGTTGGTTCCGACCCATAGTGATTCTGAACAGGGTTTCTGAGGCTGTAAATCTTTACAGGAGCAGAAAACCTCATCTTTTTCCCATGGAGCAGCTGGTAGTTTCGAACTGCTGACCTTGCAGTTTGCAGCCTGATTCATAACCACTACGCTACCATCACTGACTGGTAGCCCCACTAAAATCTGTTGGGTATCATAGCAATAGTTAAGTCTTCACTGAGCGATGAATTGTGACTGTGCTTGAAGGTGCATTGGCCATGAATTGAACATGCTTCCCACCTGAAAGACAAAGACTCCAGCACTGAAGTTTCACTCCTTCTGATCCCCTTTTAGGGTCTATCAATCAGAACTGGAGTCCTGGTTTGGTGCTGTAGGATAAGCACTCTACCACAAGATCAGTTTGAACCAGAAGGTCTGCTCAGAAACCCTACATAGGGTCACTATGAGTCAGAGTCAACTCTACAACAACAATAGGAACACTAGAGCAAGTATAGAAAGCAGAAAGAAGGAGAAGGGTCTTTCCCTTTCCTGTTTGCTTTGTATTCTTGTCGGCATGGCCTTGACCTTGGCCTGTAAAGAATTGCTTCTACTTTCCAGTTTCACTGCCCCTATCAAGGAGTCCTGGAGGCATAGTGGGTTAGACATTGGGCTGCTAACCACAAGGTCAGTAGTTTGAGGTCACCAGCTGCTCTGTGGGAGAAAGAGGAAGCTTTCTACTCCCATAGAGATTTACAGTCTAGGAAATCCTACATACTCGCTAGAGTTGGAATTGACTTAATGACACTGGGTGGGTATGTTTCTCTCAGAACCAGCCTTGTAGCATTGCCAGCACCAACCAGTAGGCACCTCTTCCTCAGGATCTGGGATCAGTTCCAAGGTGGCCTTCTTTCAGACTCCATAAATACTCACTTCAGCCCTGCAGTGATCCCTCCTCAGAGTTCTGAGTTCCAGGTCTGCAGCATCCTTCTTAACTGAGCTACCGATGTTGTTAAGTGCCATTGAGTTGATTCTGGCACCCTGTATAGCAACCCTGTATAGGGTTTCTGAGGAGCAACTGATAGGTTTGAACTGCTGAGCTTCCAAAAATTCCACCCTTTCCTTGGTCACTCAGCTGTAGGAGTGTTAGTGTTGTCTTACTGCTAATATAATCTCTTTCCAAGTCTAAATCAGTATTCTTTTCTCTCTTTCTCTTTCTATCTTGGTTTTCTGTTATTAGTTTAACCAAATCTAAGTAATTAAAACAAACAAACAAACAAAACACAACCACTTTGATTTTTTCCCCCTACAATACAGTCTATTGACTATACACAGTGCAATGATACTGGGAAGGCATTATGTCAGAAATAACCTAAATTATAACAAAATAAGAAATAAAAGGCTAAAAGAAAGTTCTATTAACTCTCTGGTTCATGTTGATTGTCTAGAACTGTGTTTTGCATATTCAGTATTGATGTTGGAATACAAATGTCCATAATGATGACCTCCTCTAAAAGACCCCTTACGTAAGTTATATAAACAGCAGGTCAATGAGTCATTCCTTTCCTAATATCTTCCCTATGCTCAGGCCACACCTGTCACCTGCACTAGCCTCCCCTCCACCCCCTTTCCCTGAATTTATGTTGGCTTTTCATTCTCTGATCTGTAATTTAACACTTCCTCTATATTGAACCACAAGGTCAAAGATTTACACACCAGCCACTCCTTGGAAATCCTATATGGTCTCAGTGAGTCAGAACCGACTCGATGGCACATACAACAACAAATATACTATATTGTGGAGCCCTGGTATGGCACCATAGAATAAGCATTGCACAGCAAAGTTGATTTGAGCTGAAAGATTGATTTGAACTGAAAGGTCGATTTAAACCTAAAGGTCATTTGAACCAACTTGGAGGTTCAAACCCACCAGCTGCTCATTGGAAATCCGATACAGAATGGCTGTGAGTCAAAGTCGACTCCATAGCACACAACCACCATATATTGTCTGAGCTCTGGTGTGGTCGGTATGAGTCAGAACCAACTCAATAACAACAATAATATACCTTAAGGGGGAGTGCCTTGCCTCTATAGGGTAAGAATGATACTGTAAACCACAAGGTTGGAGATGAGACTTTCTTCTCCCCAAAAGATTAAAAAAACAAAAAGCAATAAGGCCTCAGAAACCATATACAGGGTCACAATGAGTCAGAACCTACTCCATGGTACTTAACAATGACAACAACGTGTACTGTATGGGTTTCTGATGTGGCGCTTTAGGATAAGCACTGGACTACTAAGTGAAAGCTGAGCAGTTACAACCCATCAGCCATTCCCTGAAACCCTGGCATAGGATTGCTCTGGGTCATAACTTTTGTAAAGGCACTTCACAAAAACATATACTGTAATAGTTCTGCTATATCAGAAATAATGTATTATATAGCCTTTTTCTCTCAAGACTATAAACTCCTTAGTGTCATTTTTATTAATGCTGCTGTTGTCTGCCGTGGAGTTGGTTCCAACTCATAACATAGTGATTTCTTTTTCGTCTTTCATATTTCTCAGAGAATTTCACCATTTCTGTGAAATAGATATTTCACCATTTCTGTGAAATAGACAACATTTGAAAAGATTTGTCCACAAAACAATATTTTCACAAATTTAATGAGGTATATTTTAAAGGAAAATCAGGTACATGAAATGTGGGAGCGTTAGAGAAAAAAGGGAGGAAAGAGTGAATGAATATATATCAATAATTTATAGTATGTCATTATAATTTATTGACATATTTAATAATTTTTTGGATTATTACTTCAGCATCTGACAAATTATTTAGTGATTGTTAAATTTATGAATATTTGTTGAATACCAAAATAATATGTGGATTTATATAACATTTCAAAGTTATTTTAAATAATATCAAGTAAATTAAATATATGTTTTATTCAAATGCTCTAAAAACAATATTTCTGTTTCAGATGTAACAAAACTCAAATTTAGAAAGATTGTTACAGGTCATATAATGAGCACTTAGGCTGCCTCCACATTTTTGCTATTGTAAATAGAGCTGCTGTGAACAGTGGTGTACGTATACCTACTCATGTTATGGCTCATATTTCTTATGGGTAAATATCAAGTAGAGGAAATGCTGAATCATAAGGTATTTCTATTTCCAACCTTCTGAGGAGGCTCCATATTGCTTTCCAGAGAGGTTGGACCATTTTGCAATCCCACCAGCAATGCAGGAGTGTCCCAGTCTCTCCACATCCTCGCCAGCATTTATTGTCCTCTACTTTTTTTAATCTTTGCTGTTATTGCTGGTGTGAGATTATATCTCATTGTTGTTTTGATTTGCATCTCTCTAATGGCTAGTGATCGTGAACATTTCTTCATATGTTTGTTGGCTGCCTGGATCTCCTCCTTGGTGAAGTGTCTGTTCATGCCCTGTGCCCACTTTTTAATTGAGTTATTTGTCTTTTTCTTGTAGAGGTGTTGTAGTTTCCTATATATTTTATAAATGAGTCCCTTGTCTGATGTCTTATTGCAAAAGATTTTTTCCCATTCTGTGGGTTCCCTTTTTACTCTTTTGGTGAAATCTTTTTACTCTTTTGGTGAAATCTTTTAATTTTTAGTACGTCCCAATGTTCCACATTTTGTGCTTAAATAGTTTTTTACATCTGTCCTATTTAGCTAATATAAACCTGCCTAGCTATTCTACCATCTGCCTTATTTTTTCTTTCCCCTTCCAGTGTATGCCCTCCCCCTAGTACCCAAACTATCCTTTGTCTATTCCATACCATGTGTTCCTCTATCCTGTGTCTATTCCCTACCTTGTGCTGCACTTTCCCTTCCCTCCCCCTCACCCCACTCCATACACCCCGGTAACCAACAAAAAAATAATAAATAAAAGATAATTTCCCCCCTTTTAGTGTGGGTGCTTTTTCTTAATCTTTTATAATAATGGTTTATGCTGTATTTCTCCTTTTGTGACTGACTGATTTCACACAGCATAATGTCCTCAAGGTTCATCCATGTTATTCGGTGGCTTGTTACTTCCTTGCATAGTATTTCATTGTGTGTATGTACCAAAGTGTGTTTATCCATTCTTCCATAGGTGGGCACTTAGGTTGTCCCCATCTTTTTTTTACTGCAAATAGTGCTGCTATGAACATAGGTGTGCATATATCTACTCACATACGGCTCGTATTTCTTGTGGATAAATACCAAGCACAGGAATTGCTGGATTATAAGGTATCTTTATTTCCAATCTTCTGAGGAAGCACCATATTGTTTTCTAGAATGGTTGGACAATTTTGCAATCCCACCAGTAATGTAGGAGGGTCCCAGTCTTTCCACATGCTCACCAACACTTATTGTCCTCAACTTTTTTGATCTTTGCTATTTTTGCTGGTGTGAGATAATATCTCATTATTGTTTTGATTTGCATTTCTCTAATGGCTAGTGATCATGAACATTTCTTCTTATGTTTGTTGGCTGCCTAGACCTCCTTCTTGGTGAGATGATGCCAGGTTTTTCTTCATAGATCTCATGTCCTGTGCTCATCTTTTAATTGCGTTATTTGTCCCTTTCTTGTAGAGATGTTGTTGCTGTTGTTAGGTGCCATCAAGTTGGTACTGACTCATAACGACCTTATACACAGAAGAACAAAACACTGCCCAATCCTGGGAAACTATTGTTGCCATGCTTGAGTTCATCGATGCTGCCACTTGGCCAATCCATCTCGTTGGGGGTCTTCCTCTTTTTCTCTGACCTTACCAAACATGGTATCCTTCTTCAGTGACTGGTCCCTCCTGACAATACGTCTGAAATATGAGAGATGAAGTTTGGCCATCCTGTCCTCTAAGGAGCACTCTGGCTGCACTTCTTCCAACACGAATCTGTTGGTTCTATTGACAGCCATGGCACTTTCAATATTCTCCTCCAACACCATAACTCAAATACATCAATTCTTCTACATTCTTCCTTATTCACTGTCCAGTTTTAGCATCCATATGAGGTTATTGAAAATACCATGGCTTGGGTCAGGTGCACCTTAGTCCTCAAGCTGACTTCGTGGCTCTTCATCATTTAAAAAGGTCTTGTGCAACAGATTTGCTTAATGCAATACATCGGTTGATTTCTTGACTGCTGCTTCCATGAGTGTTGATAGTAGATCCAAGAAGAATGAAGTCCTTGACAACTTCAATCTTTCTACCTTGATAAGAATGTTGTTTATTGGTCCAGTAGTGAGGATTTTTGTTTTCTTTACATTGAGATGTAA
>NW_006408617.1:7611635-7612872 GCF_000296735.1 Chrysochloris asiatica
TGTAGAAATTTATTATGGTTATGTGTGTAGATACTTATTATGGTTATATTATGGTCTTGCTCATTTGACCCTTTTATCATGAGATAGTGTCCTTCTTTGTCTCTTATGCTGGTTTTCGTCTTAAAGTTTTCTTTATCAGAGATTAGTATTGCCACTCCTGCTTGTTTATTATTGTAGTTAGCTTGGTATATTTTTCCCATCCTTTAACTTTTAGTCTGTTTTTATCTTTGTATGTATGTTGTATCTCTTGCAGGCAGCATATTGAAGGGTCTTGTATTCTTATCCATTCTCCCACTCTCTGCCTCTTCACTGGTGTATTTAATCCATTGACATTCAATATAATTATCGCTAGGTATGAATTAATTGCTGCTATTATTTAATTTTTTGGTAGTGCTGTTCATTCTTTGTTCTGCCTACCTTCTTGTGCTGAGTTTGTGGGGTTTTGTGCTATTTCTTGTCAGTTTCTTTTTAATTTTCATGTTTCCTTGTTTTACTTTGATTTTCACTTTCAGGGTAAGGTGTGAAGTATGTACTTTTTTTGAGGTTACCTGATAGTCTATTAACTTTTCCCTCCATTTAAGACAGTTTATTGTATCCTGTAATCTACCTGATATCGTCACCACTTGGATCTCTGTTCCTTTATTTTCCCTTTCTTTGACATTGTTATTATTTTAATCTTCAGTTGACTTCCTAGCTCCTTTGATTTTGTTGTTGTAATTTTGTTCTATTCTGGACTTTGCTATCTTTCGTTTGAGTTTCAAGTGGTGTTGCCATGACTGTCAATCTCTGTTTGTTGTCTGTTAATATTAGTTTTCAGTCCAAAGAACTCCATTTAGGATGTTTTGAAGTGCTGGATTGTCTTTGACAAAATCTCTCAGCTTCTGTTCATCCTGGAATGTTTTGATTACACCATTGTATTTGGTTGATAATGTTGCTGGATAGACGATTCTTGGTTTGCAGGGTTTTTTTTTTTTATTTAGTGTTTTATATATGTCTCCCCATTGCCTTATTGCCTCCGTGGTTTCTGCTGAGAAGTCAGAGCTTAATGTGATTTGCTTGCCTTTGTAAGTAACATTTCTCTTCTCTATGGCTGCTTTTAGGATTCTCTCCTTGTCTTTGATTTTGGAGAGCTTGATTATGATATGTCTTTGTGATTTTCTTTTGGGGTCTATCCTTCCTGGGGGTACGTTAGGCTTCTTGAATGTTTATTTTCTCATCCTTCAAGATGTTAGGGAAA
>NW_006408617.1:7613527-7615719 GCF_000296735.1 Chrysochloris asiatica
GTTACTGGCTCTTGTCTCAATGGTGGAATATTATGGATTATGCTTGTAACTTGGCTATATGGCCATGATTGCTGTTTGTTCTTGAGTAATGTTGGTAGAAAAAGCTCCCACCTTCAGGAAATCAGTGAGCTCAAAAGGACCAAAAACAGAAGCAATATAAAAGCAGAGACAAAACCCACCACTCTAAAACAAAAATAAAACTGTAGCCAACTGGCCAGTCAGCTTTGATGTGCAGGTATTGTGTATGCACCGTAGAAACCTCCAGCAGTGAGTAGGATGTCTACTCATTCAGGCCCCTCCTCTAGTCACTACCCCAGAGGTGCGCAGATAGATATTGAGAAGTTAATGGGAGAAAGATTGTCTACTATATTTGTCTCTGACTGTCAGTTAGGTATCTTTGTGTACACAGCGTAATTCTTGAAATAGTTGTGTCCTTTTATGTTGGTGTTTTACAGACCTGCTTTTTTCTTGCTGGTTAGGCAGGAGTAAAGGGTCCCACACAAGTTAACTTTAGGGTTGGGTCCCAGCATCAGATGTCATAAGCAGCCGCCAAAGATTCAACCTGTGGGACCAATGGGACTCTTCTTCTCTGTCCCATGCGAAAACTGTGGGCTCAATGCTGGACCCTTTTGGTGGTGCTCGCCCACCCACCTGAAGGTGTCTGGGATGGGCAGAGAAGGCGTGACAGGGAAGAGGTGGAAAAAATGTGTAGAATCCCCCACACCTCCTTTTGCAAATGTCGCTGTGCTGATTTTAGCACTGGTTCACTGTGTGGATCAGGCTGTGGCACCGCCCTCTGAACTCAGCCCTGGTGGTGTGGACACAAAGGGAGTCCTGTGTCCCAATTGATTCCTAAATCGCACTATTTTTCTTTAAACAGTGATTTGTTTTCCCACCAGTGGGTGCGGGAAACTGATGCCTTGCACCTTATGCTTGACCCAGAGTTCTGCCACTGTTCTGTGAAAGTGGCTTCTCCCCCATGGACCTTGTCCTACCTGACTCTGCTTCTGCCACCTCCAAAACCAGAAGGCCTTGCAAATATTTTTATGAGCCTAAATTGTAGTTTATTGTAGTTCTTCTTAGTAGAACTACTAAGTAAAAGTAAACTTTTAAACTTATAAACTTAAATGCAGTTAAGGTAAAAACAATGAAACTACAAATCAACTCCCTTTTAAGAATCTTTGAGCCTTATCTGTTTATTGTATATCCCTGTAGTTTTTATGATATACAGAATGTTGGCCTTGGTTTAAAACAGCAGTTTTCTCATTAAACATTTGAGCACAATCATGAATTGTGTGAGAGCTGAAAATAGAAACCATTGTAATGTAGCTAAAGAGATTAAGATAGTCTTGACATCAATTTACTGGCAATACACTGCATGTGTGGAATATTTTAGAATACCCAAGTGATTGAAATCCTCTACAGGGATGTCTGCTCTAACCAGGAAATATCTGCATCTCAGAGTTTTTAAATTCTTTGAAAAATATTGCTAGCATCCATTCAAGATGCTGTAACCAAGATACTATGGTTTAAATAGGATAGAAGTTTATTTCTTTATCACAAAACATTCTCTCTGGCAGAGGCTAATGGGACAGGTCTGCACAACAAGTTTGATAAAGTAAACAGGCCCCACCAATCTGAGCTGTTCTGCCATTTTCTAGGTGCTTTTCTTGCCTACAGTCAAGGCTTGTTGCTGCCTACCTGAATTCCAGCTTATGGAAAAGGAGAAAGAAAGCAAACTACAAAATAAATAACCTTCTTGCAGTCTATTTTTTTGGCAAGAATGCAATCTTGAAAACATACATAACTGTAAGGGAATTAAATTATAGTGTGTGTTCACAAAATAGGAACAATGTGGCAGATATACTAATATATATACTGGTATATGACAGATGAGCCCTAGTGTACCACTGTAGGATAAGTACTGAACTGCTAACTTCTAGGTTGGCAGTTCAAATCCAGTTGCTACTCTCAGAAACCCTATACTGTATACAACAGTCAATGGCACACAAAACAATATTGACATATATATATTGTTGTTAAGTGCCATCAAATTGGTTCTGACTCAGTGACCTTGCGTAGTGTTCAACTGGTGGGTTTGAAGTGACCTTGTGGTTATCCATTTTATCCATTCTAGTGTTTGTCCTATTGTGCCACACCAGGATTCGAAGATATATATTATCTTTCCCCCC
>NW_006408617.1:7616211-7623940 GCF_000296735.1 Chrysochloris asiatica
AGGACTGGACTGTGAACCATAAGGTCAACAGTTCAAACCTACCAGCTGTTCCTCAGAAACCCTATCCAGAGTTGCTACAAGTCAGAACGACTTGACAGCACTTAACAACAACATTAGTACACATATATTCATAAACATTACATTTTCTTAGAACCTTGGTTCTCTTGTAACCTCAATAAATATTTTATCATTGTTGTTGTTGTTATGTGCTGTGGAGTCGGTTCCGACTCATAGCGACCTTGCACGGGGTTTCCAAGGCTGTTAATCTTTACGGGAGCAGAATGCCTCATCTTTCTCCCGCGGATCAGCTAGTAATTTCTAACTACTGATCTTGCGTTTCGCAGCTCGATTCGTAACCACTATGCTACCAGAGTTCCTTTAAGTAGTGATATTTTGTTAATATTACCCTAAACACTCTCTTTTGCTTAATACTTACTTTAAGTATTTCTCTTTTAAACTATAAATGTAATCACCTTATATTTGGAGCAGAGATCAAGTCTTCTTACTTAGAAGAAAGTGACTCTGCCTTTTCCTAGATATTATAGTTAGTTTGTTACTATGGTTGTAGCACACTTCTCACATCTTTATCAGCCATTTAATGATGATATTAAGAGCAAAGCTATTAGTTTCAGGAATATATTAGTCACTAAGTAGTCACATTTTCCTTTTAATGTTGCTATAAGAATAGAACTACAAGAAAATATAAAATGCTGTAATATGTCTTTGTAACTTTTTACATGTTGATAGTATTTTGAAAGTTATTGATGAAGACAAAGCTCTCAGAGATAAACCATTAGCCGATTATCCACTTCCTAGATAAACTTTGATTTCTCATTAACATTTTTCTGAAGCTGCCAACAGTTCATTGCCAACTGAAAGATTGTACTTAAGTTGAGAACAATTTTTTAGGAATTTCTACGCCACCTTTCTCGGTGGTGGTGGTGGTGTGTCATGGAGTCGGTTCCTACTCATAACGACTCTGTACAAGGTTTCCGACGCTATAGATCTTTATGGGAGCAGAAAGCCTCATCGTTCTCCCACAAAACAGCTGTGTCACCTAGAAATGAATACAGTGGATCCTGTTTGCATACTTAACTCTTTTTGAAAGCAAGTTATTTGTGACTTTAATAAAAGAGCATTGCTTTTATAGTCTTCCTGCCTCTCAGTCTCAGGCTTCCTTCACCTTCATTGTCTCTTTTTCTGGGTTCTTCTTTGTTCATACTCTTCTTTAGTTATTTATTCAACCTCATGGATTTAGCTATCATTCTGAGTAGGTGTTTTACAAAAGCAGTCTCCCACCAAATTCCTTAATCTCAAGTTCCAACTAGTAACCCTGCGTTTGACATTGAATGGCACTTGACATTCAACACATTCAAATCCTTTCTCTTTCTTATTCATCCCTTACTCAATAAGAGCTATTAATATAACTTTGTCCTTGCATGGCACTGTAGGATAAACAATGGACTGGTAATCATAGTTCAAAACCACCAGTCACTCCTTGGAAGCCCTATACAGGTTCACTATGACTCAGAATCAACTTGATGGCACTTAATAATAACAACAACAACAAGGCAAATATACTCTAAAATAAATCTTTATTATTATTAAGTGCAAAATATCATCTGTCATTAATTGTTAAAGGAAGACACTTAAATGCTTTAAAATTATATAATATAAAGTATTCTCTTGGTTATTATATAATAAATATGTATTTTTATTTGCTTTCTGGCATCTAATACAAGGACTGAGGTATTGAGAGAAAGTTCTCAAAGTCACCAACTTTACTGCTTTTTTATAATCTCCTTACATTAACCTGTGGCTGTTTTCTGTACAATATCTGTTTTCCATGGTGTTCATTTATGACAAAAATATTATGAGAACAGAAGCTGACTGTGAAGTTAATGAATTGGCTATTAAATTTTGAGAGCGTGTTTTTATCTACCTTTACAGTATCTTGCTCCAAAGTTGCAGTTCTTTAGGGCCTTGTATTTATGTATGTTATGTCTCCTGTTTAAAGGTAAGAACATATACTTATGAGTTACATCCATTCGCCATTGGAATCTACCATCCAAAAGCACTTCACAATGTTTGTGCTTTATTGCCAGTATGTCTAAAAGCTTTAAAAGTGGTTTAGTATTTTTTGAGGCAGCTATCCTTACCTACTACATTTTGCCATATTGGCTATTAAATCTACCAGCCATCTGGAATGCTAAATGTTGTTCAAGAATTCACTCAGATAAAATCCCACAATTTTCATTGATTAATAATCCATTAAGTGCCATGTTACTGAAGAAATAATTTGACTGATTCACTTTATAGAGAAGCAAGATATATATAAAATTTATCTATTGGCCACCTAGATCTTAAATGTATCAGAAAACAATTTAGGTGTCTGCACAATATGTAGATATATGCTTCTTATTGAAAAGGACCACATATCTGGACATAAAATATAGCATGTCATGATAGGCACAGTTAAGAAAACATAAAGTATTGTATAAACTAGTAGTGTAAATTAAATCACTCAAAGAACTTCAGAATGTTCTGTAATTATTCTGCCAAGATATCTAAATGAATGAAAGTCATAAATTGGCTGCTATAAAATAAAATGTATAAGTCTTCTGTCTTGCAAATTTGAGTTTAGGAAATGTGTAAATTATTTTAGACATATTAATATAGCCTTAGCGTTGATTATAAATCAAACCAAATTGAATACGTTAGTAGAATTGTGTAGCTATCTGTGTCCTGCTACTAAGAAGCTGTGTGATTTTGATGGGCCTCACTTTCTTTCCTCATTCCTGGAACCAGGTGGTGGTGGTTATGGTGGTGGTTATGTGCCATGGAGTTGGTTCCGACTCACAGTGACCCTGTACAGAGTTTCTGAGGCAGTAAATCTTTACAGGAGTAGAAAGCCTCATCTTTCTCCCGGAGAACAGCTCGTAGTTTGCAACAGCTGCTAGTTTCAAACTGCTGACCTTGCAGTTTGCAGCCCAATTCGTAACCACTATGCTACTAGTGTTGCATTAATCAGAGGTCACAGAATACTGGTCTGTTTCTTTTCAATATGTTAATCCAGGTGTCTCTCTGTTAACAACCTGTTTGATATTTGTCTCTTTTAGAAAAACTGATTTCAATGGTCCCTTTCAAAGTTAGAATTAAATAAAAAAAATTTAATATTTGTACACTGATATGATTAAAGTAGGTATACCAAGAAACAACATTCCAGTTACTGAAAATTTTAGTTTTGTCCTATTTATTATCTCTGTTATTGTTCTTGCTGTTGTTAAGTGCTGTCGAGTCAGTTCCTACCCATAGCAACCCAGTGTAGGGTTTCTGAGGAGTGACTGGTGAGTTTGAACCACTGACATTGCAGTTCAAATGACTTTGCAGTCCAGCTCATTAACCCATAGTGTCACACCAGGACTACTGTAGTATGGTCAAATTGACTTCAATTTGTACATGGCAATCCCATGTACAACATCACGCAATGTTGTTCGGTCCTGCATCATCTTCACAGTTGTCGGTATGCTCCAGTCTACTGTTGTATTTTGAGTGCTTTCCAGTTTAGGGAGCTCACCTTTCAACACTATAGAGGAAAACATTCTGTTATGATTCATAGGGAAATGTTTCATTGATTAATTTCTGGAAGAAGATCATTGGGCCTCTCTTCTTAGCATTTATTAATCTGAAAGCTCCACAGAAACCTTTCCACTATGGATGACTCTGCTAACATTTGGATAAATAATTAGCTTCTAACATCATAACAAAACACAAGTCATCATTCTATGACAAAATGGCACATAGTTGCTAGTGTCCTATCAATATTACTAAGAATACGCCTCACTTTCCATCCCAGTAAAGCCATGAGGATCGCTTTCTCTGTAAATTTCTAGATTTGGAGTCCTTAAGCAAGTGACCTTTCTTGGTCAGTTGCTTCCCAAGAAAAGTTCTAGCTAATGTAAATAAAATTAATCAGTCACCTCTAAAAGCAACAAAATGGTAGTAGAGAGGTTGAGAACTTTTGCCAGATAAGTGATTTACCCATTAAACAATATGTCATTGAAACCATTTTCAAATATATGCTCTTTTGAATTTGGTGACTTGCAGATGTTTCAAGGGGAAGCCGTCAGCAGAGTTGCCCTTTTGATATACTACGGTTCCAGGATGTCCTGCATGCATTATCACATGACTTAATCAAAGTCTGTAAATTTCAGCAGGAGAAGAGTAAATCCATATATTGTGACTTTGGTGTCACTTTGATAAATATTGCTGGCTCTGACAATCATTCTGTTCTTTGGGGAGTAAATGTAGGTGCCACAATTCAGGAATATAATTAATATCCATATTATCAATCATTGCATGTCACCGATAATTTATTCTGACTCCTTAAATTTATATAATGTAGCCCATTAGAATGTAATTTCTGGACATATTTTGATGCATGTACAGTCTTTTCTAGATCCTGCATCACCTGCTAAAAAAAATAAGTTGAAAGCAGGTTTGGTTATGCCTAGTATGTTTAATTCTGTATATATAATTTCCCAAAACTTATTTTGCTACTTTATATCCCTGTCAAGTTGTAAAATGTATTTTAGTTACTGGAAAGGTTAAAAACACAAACGTCTTTAAGTATCAAAGGTATACAAGTTACAAAGCTTGTAAATTGTGTTCTATTTTACAAAGTATGTTTGCTGAATTGATCTGTCTCTATTGATATCTGTAGCAGTCCTCAGAGGAGAACTGGAATATTATTTCATTTTACAAATGAGGATACCAAAGTTCAGAAAGAACAAGTTACTCACCCAACACCATTTCATGAGGAACAGAACAGAACCTTTTTGATGCTCAATACCACATTCTTTCTGCCTCACAGCCTTACCACTCCCAGTGAAATATGTCAATGAATCCCTCACATAAAAAGTACAAAGAGAGTGGTTCTTAGATTTTATTGTGCATTAAAATCACCTGGAGTGTTTGTTAAAAATGCATCATTATATTCCCAGTCTCCAAAGATAATAATTCAGGAGATTTAATATAGGAACCAGGAAATGGTATTTTAAATAAACATCTCAGAGGATTTTGTGGCAAGAAGAAAAAAAATCATAACATGTGACTTTTTAAATTAGAACAGTCTGATCCAAATCATTAGTAGCTTGTAATATTCAGACCTGAAACTATGGTATATGAGCAAAACAGAGATGCTGTGATGATTAAGGTTTTGACTGGGCCAGGATTCTCAGTGGTTAACATGTAGCAATCAACAACATGATGAGATCTAATATGATGTAATCACTCCATGATGTGATTTGACATGAACAGCTCCAATCTAACTATCCTGTGTCTTGCAAATTCTCACTGCTTTGAAGTTAATGAGGCCAGATGCAATCTACAGGATTAGGTTGTGTCTTGAGTCTCTTTTGAGATACCCTGTTGTTAAGTGCCATGAGTTGAGTTCCAACCCATAGCAACCCTGTATAGGGTTACCAAGGAGCAGCTGGTAAGCTTGAACCACAGATCTTGCAGTTCAAATTGACTTTGCACATTAACCCACATTGCCACAAGATGCATTAAACAAGCAAACAGAACTCAGAGGAATCTACTACCACCAAGAAAAAAGAGCCAGGAATGGAGTGTGCTATTTTAAACTGGGGCCTCTGTACTGTGAAACTCCAAGATCTAGAGAAATACTGATGCCAAGGTGTATGGAGAGCTCCAAGGGACGCTGAAAAGGTGACAATAATCTTTTCCCAGAGCTGGCACTCTGAATTCAGATGCCTAGCCTCCTAAACTGTAAGAAGACAAGTATTACAATGAAATGTGCAAAGACCTGGAAATAGAAAACCAAAAGGGAAGAACATGCTTATCATTTCTCAAACTAAAATAACTCAAGAAAAAATTTAAGCTTCAAATTTCAATATTGAAAGTTTCTACAGGCATTTCTTTTTGGTACAGAGTTATTGTACCAAAAAGCAATGCTTGATGTTCAGCCATTTCAAGAGGAAATGTATAATCAAAGAACTCATGGTACTGAAGGAAGAAATCCAAGTTGTACTGAAAGCATTGGTGAGAAACATAGTTCTAGGAATTGACAGAATACAAATTGGAATCTTTCAATATCTGATGAAAAACTAGAGGCACTTACCCATCTATGCCAAGAAATTTGAAAGACAAGTACCTGGCCAACTGATTAGAAGAGATCCATATTTGTGTACATCCCAAAGAGAGGTGATCAAACAGAATGTAGATATCATCCAAGAATACCATAAATATCACATGCAAGTAAAATTTTACTGAAGAGAATTGAAATGCATGCACAAGTACATTGACAGGGAACTTCCAGAAATTCAAACTAGATTCAGAAGAGGATGTGAAACTAGGACTATCACAACTGACATCAGATAGTTCTTGACTGAAAATACAGAATACCAGTAAGATGTTTATTTGCATATTATTGACGATGCAAAGGCTTTTGACTAAGTGGATCATCACAAGCTATGGATAACACTGTTAAGAATGGGTATTCCAAAACACTTGATTGTGCTCATGAGGAACATGCTCATAACCCAAGAGGCAGGCATTCAAAATGAACAAGGGGACACTGAATGGTTTAAAATCAGAAAAGGTATGAGCCAGGGTTACATTCTTTCACCATACTTATTTAATCTGTATGCTGAGCAAATAATCAGAGCATGGGATTATATGAAGAAGGCATCAGAATTAGAGGAAGATTCATTAACAACCTGCAATATGCAGATGATAAACCCTTGCTTGCTGGAAGCACAGAGGACTTAAAAACTACTTGCAGATGAAGATCACTGACCTCACTCTTCAGTATGAGTAGCACCTTGATATAAAGAAGACAAAAATCATCACTGAACCATTAAATAACATCATGATAAATGGAAAAAACATTGCAGTTGTCAAAGACTTCATTTTGCTTGGATCCACAATCAAAGCTCATGGAAGCAGCTGTCAAGAAAACAAATGATGTATTTTATTAAGCTAATCTGTGCACAAGACTTCTTTAAAGTGTTCAAGAGCAAAGATATCAGTTTGAGGAACAAGTTGTGCCTGACCCAATCCATGGTATTTTCAATAGCCTCATAAGCGTGTGAAAGTTGGACAACTAATATGGAAGACTGTAGAAGAATTTATACTTTTGAGTTACGGTGTTGGGAAAGTATACTAAAAGTACCATGGACTGCCAAAAAAACAAACACATCTGTGTTCAAGAAGTATGGCCAGAATGTTTCTTAGAGATTAGGATAGTGAGACTTTATCTCTCTACTTTGGACATGTTATTAGGAGAGCTCCTATACAATAAGCACTGGTCCAGAAGGTTGGGTGAACCACAAGATTGGCAGTTCAAATCCACCAGTTGTTCCTTGGAAAGCCAATACACTATAGTTAAGTCAGAACCAACTCGACAACACTTAACAAAAAAAATTTACTTCAAAACAAGTCCTTTAGCTCATACCATATGCAAAAACCAACTAAATATAGATTAAAGACCTAAATGTGAGTCCCAAAATTATAAAGGTCATAAATGAAAAAATGCGGACAAGTTGAGGGCTCTAATACAGGGCACACATATACTACCAAACATTGCAAGAATTGCACAAACAAAAGAAGACAAAATAGATGACTGGGACATACTAAAAATTAGAAATTTATATGCTTTAAAAGATTTCACCAAAAGAGAAAAAAGGGAGTCAATTGAATATGAAAA
>NW_006408617.1:7626430-7629288 GCF_000296735.1 Chrysochloris asiatica
GTTGTTGTTGTTAAGTGCAGTCGGGTTGGTTCCTATTCATAGTGACCCAGTAAAGGGTTTCCAAGGAGCAGCAAGTCAGTAGCCTGTTGTAGAATCACTAGATAACTAAAACAGACTCTTAAGTGTGTAAATTTTGTTTTTTAGAATTCCATATGTAAAACATATGGAATGTTTTCTAGAATTCCTTATGTAAAACACAAACTGGTGTAGATAACAAAGAGTTCATGCTGTCTTTTAATTACTTCATGTCCTCAGGTAGGGGAGGCAATGTGATTCGTTGGGAGCTGTGGCATATTCTTGAATGTCTGAGATGGAGAAGAATGTATTTAAACCCTAATTTCTGTTTCCTCTCTCCCTGCTCCCACCCCACTTTACTGTGAATACACACATTTATATGTTTGGTAGGTGGTATGCAGAAGGTTTATAGTAGGATTTAAAAAGAAAAGTAATTAGAAGTGTAATTAAAAATGGAAACTGACAATATGTCTTGGTGTGCTTGGTGCATAAAATATAAATATTCTGAGAATATTTTATTTTGCTACTTAAAAAGTTATGAAACAAGGGGATGCATAGTACATTTGTTCTCACTAGCTCCCTCATCACTATTGCCTTATCTTCCCTGAGATAGAGCCAAGCAAGGAAACACAAAGCATATTTATTTAGCAAAAGAACTGTTGCTACCAGAAAATGATACACACACACACACACACACACACACACACACACACACAAGATTTATTCAGCTGGGAATATTAAATCATGAATATTGCCCTTTTCTGTGTAGGTGAAGAAACGTCCTCCATAGTGCACTTTTTTTCCCCCTTGAGCAGAGCTCTAAATTCTTAAGTGTTAAAAGTAGATGGTTTCCAATGTTGGCATGGTACTATGGGGAGCTCTGTGAAGCTGCTCCCCAATGTAACTTTTATGAAAATCATAAAATACAAACAAACAGACAAAAACCAACCATCAAAAATGGTCAAAGCAAAGGAAGAAACTTTTATTCAAGAAAATCTAGTAAAACAGAATGCCCCCTTTTCTATGCTGAGCAGGGATCCTTGAAGAGGTAGGAGTGCTTTTGAATGGATGTCATCACTGTTGAATGGAGGTTATTGTTGGTTGCTAAGAGAGCATCTTTTTTGGGTTCTCTGTGCACTGGGAGCTGAAATGGTCTGCTATGACTGACTTCACTCACCCTGCTTCCACTGCATCCTGGTCATTGGGGACAGTAAATATTAATTTTGTAGTCTGAGAGTAGAGATGAAGCAACTCATATTTATGACAAGAAAAAGAAAATATAGCATGGGGCTCTAGTGCTTACCCATGGCCCAATAAGTTGTCAGAAACTCTATGGCAACAGTCACTTAATCAGTGGAACAGAGGATGGACTAATCTGTGTCTGAAACACAAAGTACGTAAAGGACATATGACCTTCCTATTTATTTGATCATCTGGCAAATTGGCCCTGTCTGTGCAACAGACAAGACATTAGGAATGTGGAATCTTGTGAATGGTAACTTATCATTCACAAAAAAAGTATATGAACCAAAATGCTCACATAAAGGTCCTGAAGGAGAGAAATACATAGTTGTCACAATGAATAAAACAGACATCTACCAACTTGACACTGCATCTGTCAGTGGTACCATTACAAATGAGAAGAGAATCTCTTCTTTTACATTTCTTTCTGAATCTCTTCTATTTTTATTTTTTGCAGTGTCGGAAGGTGAAGAAGTTGTAATGCTTTTTGACCATGATTCACTATGTGCCTCTGTGAATTGAAAATTGACTGAAAGTTCTATTCAGTTTTTAAAATTCCAGAGCCTCATGTTATTGTTAAAGTGTCAAGTGACAGGTCCCTCAAAATGTCAAAGCTTAACCAAGGTAAGACAATCTTCACATATCTTCTCTGTGAATACTAATACCTGGCTATGCTGTTTGGGAGTGGTTAGACAGTGTGACAGACACAAAGAAAAACCTTCCTGCAGTTGTACATTTTTCTATTGGAAGTAAAGATGAATAGTCCAAAATTAACCAGAAAGTGTCTGGTGATGTCGTGCAGGAAGACAAATGGCAGTCAAAACCTAACACCAAGAAATGTGGTTTAACTGGAGACAGTGATAAGCCAAGAAAGAAAATTGCCTAGTGTCACCTACTTCTCCACCTCCCCCCCACCACCACCACAAAAATAAACAAAATGCTATCAAGTCGATTCTTAATCACAGAGACCCTGTACAAGGTTCCCAGGAGCAGTCAGCCTCATCTTTCTCCTACAGAGTGGCTGCTAGGTTTGAACTGCTGACCTTGAGGTTAATAGTACTGTGCTAAATCTACAGCATCACCAGGGTTCCATTATGTCATCTAAGAAGAGGAAAATGAAAACAATGTTGGAAAAAAAGAGGAAGAAGAAGAAAATATATACGACGAGGCAAACCCATGGTTTTCCTAAAACAAAATATTTTTTCTTGAATAAAAACAATGCATTTCATCTTTTGGATAAAGTGTACAGCTTAAAAATTTACTTTTGGGTATATTTTCTTAAGACTCACAGATCCTTCATTTGCTAATGAGGCAAAACTCAAAATGTGGATAAACTGCTACAAATATCCATTAGTAAATGGAACATGAAATGTATGAAGTATGAATCCAAGAATATTGGAAGTTGTCAAAAATTAAACAGGACACATAAAGATCAATATCCCAGGCATTGTTGTTGTTGTTGTCAGGTGTCATTGAGTCGGAACTGACTCATAGCAACTCCATGTACAGCAGAACGAAACAATGTCCGATACTAGTCCAACCTCACTACTGCTGCCACACTTGACACCATCAATGATGCCACCTGGCTGATCCATCTCGTT
>NW_006408617.1:7630003-7631097 GCF_000296735.1 Chrysochloris asiatica
TGTTAATGAGTCTTCCTCCAATCCTGACGCCACGTTTTCCTTCATATAACCCAACTTCTTGTATTATTTGCTCAACATACAGGTTGAATAAGTATGGTGAAAGAACACAACCTTGTTGCACACCTTTCCCAATTTAAAACATTCAGTGTTCCTATGCTCTGTTCGAACAACTGCTTCTTGGTCCAGGCATTAGTGAGCTGAAATGGACTGGTGTTGGCCATTTTGAATCTATACCAGAAATGACAAATCCAAGAGGAATGATGTTGCATTCATCATTAAAAAGAACAAATCCAGATTTATCTTGAAGTACAACACTGTCTGTGATAGGATAATATCCATATGCCTGCCAGACTGCAAAGCCATTTGAACTGCAAGGTCGGCAGTTCAAGTTCACCAGCTGCTTCTTGGAAACCCTATGCAGGGTAGCTATGGGTTGGAAGCAACTCAACAGCACTTCACAACAACAACAAATAAGGAAAATCAGATAATACCACTATTGTTCAAATTTACACAGTGACCACCAAAGCCAGTGATAATGAAATTGTAGAATTCTATAAATTTCTTCAGTCTGAAATTGATCAGACATGAATCAAGATGCATTGATAATTACTGGTGATAGGAATGTGAATGTTGGAATATATAAATGAAAAATATGGCCTTGGTGATAGAAATTATGCTGGAGATCGCATGATAGAATTTTGCAAGACCAATGACTTCTTCATTGCAAATACTGTGTTTATACAACACATGGTCCTCACTAGATGGAATACACAGGAATCCAATAGACAACATCTTGGGGAAAGATGGTGGAAAAGCTCCATATCATCAGCTAAACAGATCTAAGAGCCAACTCTGTATAATCAGCTGTTCATACGCAAGCTCAGGCTGAAGCTGAAGAAAATTAAAACAAGTCCATGAGAACCAAAATAGGAGCTTGAGCATATTCCACCTGGATATCCAGACCATCTCAAAAATAGATTTCATGCATTAAACACTAATTAATGAAGGCCAGAAGAGCTATGTGATGACATCAAGAATATCATACAGGAAGAACACAAATGGTCATTTAAAAGACAGGAAAGAAAAAAAAAAAA
>NW_006408617.1:7632737-7645688 GCF_000296735.1 Chrysochloris asiatica
GAGTCGGTTCCGATTTGATGGCACCTGACAACAACAATGGATCACCAGTCCCTGATAAATCTGTTCCATTTTCTTCATAATCTGGAAAAAAGTCTTCTCTTTCAAGTAGTTCTTGATATTTCTTCTGGTAATCTGGATCAGCTGCAGTGAAAGGAACACCATCAGAGGTATAAAATGTTGGTTTATTCATAAAGTAGTTAGGATCATTTTCAGGTGTTGCTTCTCTGTATGTGGAGCTTGCATGGACTCTACCCTAATTACTCTACTGGAGTTCTACAAACTTCAAAAGCATCTGTTTTACATCTCTGCTTCAATTTGCATCTAGTACAACATTTTCAGTTCTCTAACTAATTTCTTCCATATCATTCTTTCCTTTTTCCTTGCAGGCATCTTCCAAAACTGACCCTGTCAATTTCAGTAATTTTACTGCACATATTAAGTTGTCATCCACAGGGTTGTAAAGAGGGCATTCAGCAACACCCAAAGACCAACCTGAAGAATATCTGCTCTTGTAACCTGTCCATTTATTCTGTTGAGCTCCACGTCAAGATAAAGTTCTCTCAGAAAGAGTGCAAATGCATGAAATCGTTTTCAAGTCACTTCATCTCCTTTTGCAGCTTGATCTTTACCTTCATATTCAGTCTGACATCTTTGAAGTAGCAATTGATGAAATTGCCACTCTGTGGGCTGTCAGATGATGAGACAGGTAGTTACCCAGGCATGCTCCTATGTAAGAGAATTTTGGGATGGATATAGCTTGTTGATAGATGAGTTCCACAAGGTCTTGCAAAGCATCATGTGTTGTAACCCAACCGTTAAGTGTCTCTGCAAACTATTCAATCTCAGTTTCAAAACTGCCAGATTGTTCTCTAAGATAATTCAAAAAGTCTTGAACATATTTTGGTAGAGTAGGATAACACTCACAACCATTCTCATAGGATTCTGTATAGTTAGAAGAATAACCTGATGGGTTAAATTCGGGGATGTTCACCAACAGTTTGGACATTAACACAGGAGCTACAGCCACCTGGGGTTTGGCCATTGCTGACTCTGAGTTCTGCTGTGGGATGTTATCCTCGAAACTAGGTGGAGCTCTCAGAGGCCTCGCTTGTTTCAGCTGGGCCTGATCCACATGCTGGTTCTCAGGAGACAGGTGTGAGCCAGCCCTCATTCTTATCCACAAAGTTCCTTTAGGTTTTGAAATGTTCTGTTCTTTAGTGGGGAATATGTGATTCATCCCTTTTCAGAGATGTGAGAGACTCTGGAAGGTTATGCACACCCCTATATTCCTACAGACAACTGTCAACCATTTTCTGGCTTTTCCTGCCACATGCTGGTGCTTGTCCCAGGGAGTAGGGTACAGAGTTTTTCAATCACGCATTCCTAATGGTTGACCCAGGGAGCAGGATACAGGGTTTTCAAATCACGCATTCTTAATGGTCAACCCAGGGAGCAGGGTACAGGGTTTTCCAATCACACATTCCTAATGGTCGACCCAAGGATCTGGGTACAGGGTTTTCCAATCACGCATTCCTATCGGTCAACCCATGGAGCAGGGTACAGGGTTTTCCAATCACGCATTCCTAATGGTCGACCCAGAGAGCAGGGTACAGGGTTTTTCAATCACGCATTCCTAATGGTCAAACTCTCAAGACTTCATCTTCTATTCATTCTCTCCTTCACACAAGAAATGGATTTTTTCATACTTTCTGTTGTTTTTCCATATCTATTGCCTATGCCCTGAGTGTTTTTAATTTTCTGAAATTCTAGGATTTGCCAACAAAAAGCCTCATTTCCTAAGTTGGATGAAAGGTTATGATATACGAGAAGACATGCTTATTTTTTAAAAGTATACGTTTTAGTCAGTTTGTTACACTGCGGTAACTCATGTTTTGCTATGATGCTGGCATCTATGCCCGAGTTACTTCATAGACCAACAGAGTTACCCACGTTAGACAGGGCTCAGTGTAGCTTCCAGAGCAAGACAGCCTGGGAAATTTGGAGATGTACTTTTTTGAATTTCAAATAATTTACATAGATATTTGCCCTCAAGGAAATAGAGCATAAGTCTTTGATTCTTAAATATGGGCGTCACATTGTGACTTCTGTCCATAGTACAGTACAAAAAGGAGACAAAAAGCACCTACTCATTTTGGTGGTGGTGGCAGTGGTGGTTGTGTGCCACCAAGATGGCTTCAACTCATAGTGACCCTGTATATATAGTGTTTGAAAAACTATAAATCTTTATAGTTATAGGAAGCAGAAAGCGACTGGTAGCTTTGAAAAGCTCACTTTGGAACTAGCAGCTCAGCTCATAATCCACTGCACTACCAGGACTCCACACTTAGGCATGGTGGTGGTGGTGGTGTGCCGTGGAGTCGGTTCTGATACACAACGACCCTGCATAGGGTTTCCAAGGCTGTAAATCTTTACAGGAGCAGAAATCCTCATCTTTCTCCCATGGAATGACTGGTAGTTTCGAACTGCTGAGCTTGTGGTTAGCACCCCAGTTCATAATACACTACGCTATCAGAGCTCCTTATACATAGTCATTGTTGCTGTTGTTAAGTGCCATCGAGTCGGTTCTGATCCATAGCAATCTTGTATAGGGTTTTCGAGGAGAGACTGGTGAGCTTGAACCACCGAACTTGCAGTTCAAAAGGCACTGCAATCTGGTGCATTAACCCACAGCACCATCCCAGGACTCCATATACTAAGTCATGTTGTTGTTGTTGTTAGGTGCCATCGAGTCCATACCAACCCATAGCGACCTTATGCACAGCAGAAGGAAACACGGCCTGGTCCTGGGCCAACCTCACCACTATTGCCACCCTTGAGTCCATCAATGCTGCCACTTGGCCAATCCATCTCTCTGGGGTCTTCCTCTTTTTCTCTTACCCTCCACCTTACCAAACATAATATCCTTCTCCAGCAATTGGTTCCTCCTGACAATATGGCAGAAGTATAAAATACGAAGTTTGGCTGTCTTGGCCTCCAAGAAGCACTCTGGCTGCACTTCTTGAAAAATGGATCTATTGGTTCTTTTGGCAGCCCATGGCACCTTCAATATTCTCCTCCAACACCATAACTCAAAAGCATCAATTCTTCTACAGGCTTCATTATTCACTGTCCAGCTTTTGCATGCATATGAGGTTATTGAAAATACTGACTCATAGGTGGCCATTATTGCAAACTTACATTTATAACAGCATTTATATCTGTTGCCATAAACTCTCTTTTTTTAAAATGTTTTGTTGTGAATTATGTGATAGTTTACATGGGAGAACATTAGTTTTACATTACCATAAACTCTTGCACTTCCCTTGTCGCCATAATTTTTTGCCAATCTCCCTCTCTTTAGCTAAATATCACAATAGAACGTCGTCCAATATAATATTAGAAGATGAGTGCCCTAAGCCAAAATATACAGTGGTTGCAACAATAAACTCAAACATACCAATGATTGTAAGGATGGCACAGGAATGGACAAATATCCATTCTGCTTTACATGTTGTCACTATGAGCTGGAGGAAACTAACAATAAAAATATGTCCTAGGGTTGCTTGGGGACTCCTGGTATGGTCCTGTAAGTTCAGTACTTGACTTTGAACCACAAAATCGGCAGTTCAAACCCACCAGCTGTTCCTTAGAAATCCTATATAAGGTCACTATGAGTCGGAACTGACTCAATGACAATCAGCAACAACAGGGTTGCTATGAGTTGAAACTGACTTAACGGCACCTAACAACAATGGTATGCAATTATTAAAACATTTCATTCATTATCTCTGTGGTGAACATTTTGTAAAACTCTGTTCACAAGGGAAAGTTTTATTTTTGAACTTTAAATTAAATGACCCTGTATGCTAGGTCAAATGAAATTAGAGTATATGTTTTCACATTTGTAAAATGTGTGCTCTGAATAAAATAGTTAATTTCTTTTTAATGCAGCCACATTTCCACTGGTCACTATGTACTAACTGAGAAAGTGAGATCCTGGATAGGGACCAGGCATGCAGGGAGAAGCCACTCTGAAGCATCACAGATGATTTGATGTTTGGAGAATGTAATTCTGAAGCAGTCACCCACATACTTCCTTGACTTATAGAACTCTGCACTGGGATGCCAGGCATCTTTTACTGGGTTATTCTCCAGGTTAGTATTCTGTACAATGAAGTAGAGACTATTTGATAGTGACCAACATTTTATTTTTGTCCTTCTGGGTAAATACAGTTTACCCCCATTATCTGAAAATAGAGGGTCCTAGAAAACTTTCTATTAAGTCAAAATGGTATAAAGCAATGAAGTAACAACCATTCATTTATATGGGAAAAATTTTTGAGTAGATAATTTAATACACCAGGAAATAACTTACCAAATGATACCAAAGAACAGCTAAACCTAAAATAACACTCAAATAAATTAAAAGCAGGAGTGATGTATTACATGGACAGGCTACATAAATTAGAAATTATGTATATGCAGTTCAGTTACAGGGAAGGTGCTTAGTGACGCTACTTTAGCTACTCAAGATGTGTCCTGTCTCCTTAATGGCTTGCTGAAAAACAAACTTGAATACTAATTGTGCTTTTCATTTTTTTTTTTTTCTCTTTTTTTGTGTGTGAAATTAAAAACAGAAATCCTCTTCCATGTTCTTTTGGTTAGCAAAAACAGGCACAATGTAGATTTTTCATAACAGTGAAGTGACAAAGCAAACTTTCAAGAAGTGGGCACTACCAGTACTCGAGGGCGCATAACAACAACAGCCTGTATCTAAACCACTGTTGTGTGCCAGGGAGTCAGTTCTGAGTCATAGTGACCCTATATAAGGTTTCCAAGGAGCCGCTGGTGGGTTTGAACCCTTATCTTGTGGTTTGTAGTCCTATATCACCATACCCAGACTCAACTATGTTGTTGTTAAGTGCCGTGGAGTCAGCTTCAACTGATAGTGACCCTGTATACTAGGGTTTCCCAGAACCAGCTGGTGGGTTTGAACCAGCAACTTTATGGTTAGTAATCTAGTGCTTATCTAACAGTGCCACACTAGACTCTACTATATTTCTGAGCTTTTCTTGCCTAAAGTTACCATATGACTAGGAGCTAGCCAATGACGTGTTATCAAAAACAATGTTGTTTCTGGGCCTAATTTGAAAACCTTCCTTGCTGCATGTTCTCTTTGTACCCCTTTCCAGACCATTGTGAATGAAATAGTCCCCAAAGACCAGAGCATTGTAAAAAAGTGGGGTCCCAGAATTTTGTTAATAAGAGTTCACCCACTGACAAGGTAGATCTACCCTAATAGGTCTACATGAGTAACAGCATGAGCAATAACTGCACCTATAATGTATCTGTGCATTACACTTTGTTGTTGTTGTTAAGTGCCGTTGAGTCGGTTCCGACCCATAGCGACCCTGTACATTTAGGTCCTCTTAAATCTAGCTATTAGCATCATCCTAACTAATATAAATGTAAACAAGAATGATGTCATAGTTAGAAAATCTGTATTTTCAGTTCAGATTTACATTGACTACTTCTGAGTAGCCACAGACAAGTCATGTTATCACTCAGTACTAGAATTTCCTTTTCAGTACAATGAAGATAATGGACTGGTTGAACGAATCCATTCCTTCAAGTTTCAACATTGTAAGGATTATTTAAATAAATTCTTATGTCAACAGTATATCGTTCTATTTTGATGCAAGAAGACTATGGTAGTTTCAAAAGGTTTGTGGATAAATTCCATTATCTTTTATTTCCATTTTCCACAATTTTTTTGAGTCCCCTCATATTGTCATTTTTTCTGCTAGCTACATGCCCATTTTCTTGATCTGAAAATAAATATCAGATAATGTGGTGCTGTAGGATAAGCCATCAACTGCAATATTGCTTTGTACCACAAGCAGGCGGTTCAAACTCACCAGCATCTTCTCAGAAACCCTATACAGGGTTGCTATGAGTCGGAAGAGACTCAACAGTACTTAACAACAATAACAACACATTCCTGTAGTGTTTGTAGAGTAAGCACTGGATTGCTAATTGCAAAGTCAGAGGTTCTTGCCCATCAGTTGTTTCTGTATAGGGTTGCCAGGAATCCACAACTTTCTAGGGATATCTGCTCATTCTGTTGTTACTCCTGTGTGCTCTCATGTCTGAGAGAGGTGGTGGGTTGGATAAAATTCCAAACTGAAATGCCTGGGATGTAAATTTGTTCATTTGAACTGATATTTTGTTTTTTAAATGACTCTGGGCTGTATTATTAGTATATCTATCTTTAAAAAACATTGCTATCAAATCAGTAGAAAAGCAGTACTTATTTATTCTCAGTAAAGCATCAATAAGTTGTTACCATTCTAAATCTATTGCTTCTATTCTGCACTGTCTTATAACATTAAAGAAAAATGCACTTGTGAGCAAAATCTTCCAATGCCTGCTTTCTGTGGAAAAGGCATTTTCTTTCTCTTAAAAGTTTGAGTAAAATTGATTTCACCACTTTTGAGTTATGTGAAGGTCCCCAAAATGAATTTCGCCCCCAAATGAATAGATATACCTTCTAGGGGGGAAAAAAGATTGCTCAAATTTTCTTTAACATATGTCACTAAAAAGCCAGAAAAATATAATGCTACTCTTTGAAGTGTGGGTTTTCTGTATTTAAGTAACTGTACAATGACAAAAATGGATGGATGTCTGATGGAATTGAATTGGTCCAGCTATGGCTTATTTCTTTCCTTTGGGAGGATTTAAAAATGCTTTATGTTACTTTGACACTGATGAACATACATAGTTTCAGGCAATTTAGAAACATCAATTAGATGAATATAAGAGGAGTAATGCTATTTGGAACACATTAAATATTTTTTAAATATACAATTTGTTCTTCAAAAATCATTCTTGATGTAAAAAGGAAAAGCTGACTCATACGGGTTTTGTAAACTGTGATGTATCCTTGATCAAAAAAAGAAACCTTCAAAACTACAAATAGTAGAAGAACTGATGGCTTTTGTTCAAAGCACACATAGTTGACTGCTCAATGAGGCAGTATTACTGGTAGAAGAACTTTACTGCCTACATTTTCCCATTATTTTCCTTTTCAGAAATACTACATTTTTCTCTTGAAGTGGAACTTTAGACATCTTACTAAGGACAATTGGTCATTTTGTGGTGTGTAGGTCATTCAATCTTATGACACTTAGAAATGCTTTTAACATTCCTCCCTGATCCCAGAGATGGCAAATACAGAGCCTACCAAATAACTGAAATAGTAAAGAGTAAATGATGTTGAATGTTGTGATGATTAAATTATTCTGGTTCTCTAAATAGTGCTAATTATTTAAACCAATAATTAGAGGTGGAAAAACTACTCAGGTCAAAATGACTGGGTATGCCATAACATATATGTATATATTTTTTTATCTCATTATTTTCTAGACTAAGGCAAAATAAATGTCTTCAGGACATTTTTGGTTTTTAAATGGAAACTGGGAAATGAGTTAACCTTCCAAATAATTTTAACTGTGCTTTTATAAACCCAACTGAATTTTGCATCATTCAGGTTAAATTTTATGTTTTTAATTTGTTATTTTCTCTCCTTGAGCTGTAAGGTACTGATCAGTCCTATAAATGTATCACTGTCTTTAACTTCAAAGAAAATATCCACATTACCCAGTATGATAGTAGAGAGAAAAGATTTGAAAAGGATACTTGAAAGCAAAGATATATGTATAAATTGAAAATCCACCCAAATGTCTTTGCACATTCAATTCTCTATAGATGATGTGCATAAACAGGATAGTCGGAGAGTTGAAGCCTTCAGAGGAATAGAATAGGAGAAATCAATGAACAATCTCTTTAATTCTCTATACTGGTAGGGAATGCCAATCCTTAACTGTCAGATCTATTGTCACACAGTAGAAAGACAACAATAACTTGAGGCACCATGTTGCTTTCTACTGCTGTGTGAAAGTTATTAGAGAAACTGTTTTAAAGAAATATTTACTGCATTCATTTTAAAGGATGACAGAATATAGCAGTAATTCCTGTCAAACAGAGTATTTCTCTTTCATTCTTCACTTTGTAGCTCTCCATGAACTCATAAGAAAAAGCAAATGGAAATCATTCCTTCCTGCTGAAGTCTGGAAGCCACATTATAATCAGTCACAGCCATGTGGCAAATATTCCCAGAGGAGGAGGAATTAAAGAGAAAGCCCTTGACTCTTACAACTAGATTATTTTCAAATTGTACAACAAACAAACTTAAAGCTATTTCTACCAAGACTATAAAATGTGTCATGTGACCCTTACAATCTGCATCTTTTAGGTGCAGGGCTTAAAGTGTTAGCTGACTAACAGAAGTGTCAGTGGTTTGAACCTGGAAGCCACTCTGTAGAAGAAAGATGAGGCAGTCTGCTTCTGTAATGATTTATAGCTTTGGAAATCCTATGGGGCAGTTCTACCCTGTCCTATAGACTAGCTATGAGTTGGAATGAACTTGATGGCAATGGGTTTTTAGTAAAAATATGTATGAGAAAATATTTGTCCATTCAACAACTTTACATGCAAGAGTGTCATTGCCTACATTTATCACATTGTGTAAGTATTACCACTCTCCTTTTAAATAGTATTCTACATCATTAAAGTAACTCAGTTCCTCCTAAATAACAACACGCCCTTTCCTCCTCTCCCACAGCTGCCAACTACTAATAAGCCTTTGGTCTCTATACAATTGCCTTTTTGACATAAGTAGGCCCATACAATTTTTGTTGTTTTGTGACTGATTTCACTCAGCATAATAGTTTCAAGGTTCTTCCCCATTGTAGCATGTGTCAGGACTGTATGTCTCTTCATGACTGTGTCTTTGTTGTTGTTAAGTGCCATCCAGTCGGTTCCAACGCATAGCGAATCTGTATAGATAGAGTTTCTGAGGAGCAGCTGGTGGGTTTGAACTGCCGACCTTGTTGCTTGGAGGTCAGTGCTTATC
Organism: Chrysochloris asiatica; assembly: GCF_000296735.1. Lineage (NCBI taxonomy): Eukaryota > Metazoa > Chordata > Mammalia > Afrosoricida > Chrysochloridae > Chrysochloris > Chrysochloris asiatica. Next base: position 7,641,712 of record NW_006408617.1, read on the forward strand.
CTGCAGTGCCACACCAGAATTCCATGACTGAATAGTATTGTACATTTTGTTTATCCATTAATTCACTGATGGATAGGTTGTTTCACCTTTTCACAGTAGTGAACAACATTGCAATGAACTTTGGTATACCATTTCTGTTTGCACTCCTGTTTTCATGTCTTTTAGATACATATCTAGGATTGGGATTGCTGAATAATATGGTAGACTTAAATATTACTATTTAATTTTAAGTTAATGTGTTACTATAAAAGTAGCATAGGAAGACGCGTACAAAATCAAACAATACAAAAGGGTTGTTGTTGTTGTTAAGTGCCGTCGAGTCGGTTCCGACCCATAGCGACCCTGTACAGGGTTTCCGAGGGTGTAAATCTTTACAGGAGTAGAAAGCCTCATCTTTCTCCCACGGAGCAGCTGGTAGTTTCAAACCGCTGACCTTAAGGTTCGCAGCCCGATTCGTAACCACTACGCTACCAGAGCTCCCTACAAAAGGGTACGAAACAGAAAATCTGTCTTTCCATTTCCATGATATCCAATTTCTCTCCATAAAGATGACTGCTATTATCAGGCATTTCTTTCTTTCTTTTTTAATGTTTTATTGTGAATTATGTGATAGTTTACATGGGAGAACATTAGTTTTACATACATCCTATCTTATATCATTTCATTGCCATGGTTACAATCCCTTCCATGCATCGTCAACCAACCAAAGGGTATACACTGCAAGCCTGTCCCCGGTCATCAGCACACAGCCCCTCTCCCTCTCTGGGACTAGAGTCCCCAGCTGCTCCATCTCTCCTCGTCATCGTCTCTGCCTCCATCTCTGGCATCACTGCTTCTCTGGGTAAGGTCCTGCTCTCTGCTCTTCTCCTTCGATGGTCCAGAGATCTCTGCTCCTAGACTGCAAAGTCAATCACTCCCCTCCTTTGCTACAAAACATCTACCTTTACATTTCCAACACTCACAATCACTCCTGATAACAATTATTCACCATTGTATCATAAGAGACCTATCCGCATTTCCTTTCATCAGTCCTGCTTAGACAGATTGGATACTACTCAGTGGAGATTCTACTGTCCTCCACGCTCTCTGGATTTCTGAGGGGTGGCTGGTGAGCTTTAACCACTAACCTTGAGATTCACACTCACCTTGCAGTCCAGCACAGTAACCCACAGCACCACACCAGGACACCATTAGGGAAGTTACAGGGTATATTTTAGAATCAGAAACAACTCAGGATACAGCAGTTCTCTGTTCAGAAATGAATCTTCTTCACCATATGACAGGCATGCCTCTCTCTCATCCTTGCCCTTTCAGTCACAGTCCCTTGACCTCTTCCCTACTGGTGCAAGTGTTGCAAACTCCTTTAGTGATGCTGATAAATGTCCAAAAGGCACTCAGTTATGCAAGTCAGACTCCTGCCTGAAGACACTCAACTTTACCAATTTCACGTGCAGGGAAGCCAACTGCTCTGTCTCTTCACATTCTCGCCTCTGCTGCTGTAGCTGCCACGGCTGCTTCTCCCTGCGGGGATCTTGCACTCTGCTTGGGGCTCTTATTTCATGATGGTCTTGACAGCCTCTTTTCCAGCTTCTCAGATGCTCATTGTAAGCCAGTGCAATGGCAAAACCAACCAATCTTCATGTTAGAGTCCTGTATATCCTATTTGCATGGTCCCACCCAATCATTTTGTGGAAGTTACAAAAATTATAGATAGAAGAGGCATATCAAGTAAATACACTGCACCACAAATATATATTCATAGCTTTGTAAATGTCCAATTAAAATTTTCAAGGACTCAATTGGGCATCTTGATAGGTTCAGACTTCAGTTAACTCAGTGAGACTCTTTTTGCAGATGTATTTTATTTCAATTAGAGGAAGGGAGTGTAACTCCCAAATTAATGGAATATTGTATAGCTCATAGGAGTTCTGGTGTGACACTGTGGGTTAATGCACTGGACTGTAAGATCAGTTTGAACCGCAAGGTCAGCGGTTCAAGCTCACCAGCCACTCCTTGGAAACCCTATACAGGGTTGCTACGGGGCTATACTAACTCAACAGCACTTAATAACAACAACAGCAATAGATCTCATAATCAGATGACTGGTTTAGAGTTTGGCTTCAGCATAAGCTTTTGACTTTGGCTACACAGATAACTTGTTTGGTATTCTCCTATGTCTATATTTCCTTTACTTTGTTTAAAAAAATTCTGTTTCTAAAAGCCAACTCAATGAGTATGTCATTAAGACCATCATACCTCTTCATTTTCTCTTCTCCTCTTGTACTTTACAGATAAACCATTTAATTTAACACCTAATAATGAATAATAAGTCTGTAAATTCAAAGTACCTTGAATGTTGTTGACTAGTCCAAACACTAATAAACGTCCATTGATTGGAAAGATCAGGGAAATAAGACTGTAAATAAATCAGGAAATCCATTTTATCCCTAGAGTCTCTGTTGGCACATCTAAACACATAGACAAATCCATTCCTACAGAATCCAGTCCTAAAATTATTGCCAACTTTTATTGCATTTCTTTTGCACATTTGTAAAGATGAATAGGAGTGTCAGATGCAATCTCTGAAGTAAATATAGAAGTAATTTGATTTTTATTCCTTGTCTTATAATCATATTTTTCTATCAAAGAATTCAGTGCCCTGATACCACCTCATTCACCTTCCAGTTGCTGATGCTCCAGTTTGATTCACTCTTAAATCTGAAGCCATACTACAGTTATGTTACAGTAGCACAGATGCTACAAAAGGAAGCACATTAGAATTCCTGCTCCTTCAGATAGTGCTGGATGTGCATGAAAATAAACATTTAGATCAGACCCAGAATTTCAGTTTTGGAGCATGGTACTAGAAACATGTTGACCTTTATAAACCTGGAAAAAAATTAGGTCAAGTGGATTGAAAAGGAAGCTCTCCTTTACCTCTTTTGATCACTATAGAATGAAACTCTACACATCTGTCTAAAACCTAAAATTGAATTCTTAGGGATGGATTTATTGAGAATTACTTAGAGAGAGAACAGAAGCATGAGAGATGGAAGAGTGGGAGGCATCAAGGGAGAGGTCAACAAAGGGGCATTTTCTTTTTCTCCTGTACTTCAGCAATACAAGTAATAAAATGGACTTTTTCTTCATACTTTTTTTTTAAACTATACTTAGAACAAGGAGCTTTGATAGCATAGTGGGTTACTAGTTGGACTGCTAACCGCAAAATCAGTAGTTCAAAACCATTAGGTTCCTTTGACTTGGAACTGACACCACGGCACATAATCACCACCACCACCATATTTAGAACAAGTAAATTTTTATCAGTCATTCCCCCAAATGGTTATATATTCTAGACATGTAAGCAAATGTTCTTTTAATCAACTTCAGAAGATAGATTAATGAAACAATGCTTTGATAAATATTTCTAAGCACATTTGAAAGTTACAGGGAAAAGGTCACAGCATGCAGCTTAATGGTTTTGTTTTTGTTTGTTAAGTGCCGTCGAGTTGGTTCTGACCCATAGCGACCCTGTACAGGGTTTCCGAGGGTGTAAATCCTTACGGGAGTAGAAAGCCTCATCTTTCTCCCGCGAAGCGGCTGGTAGTTTCGAACCGCTGACCTTAAGGTTCGCAGCCCGATTCGTAACCCCTACGCTACCAGAGCTCCTTAGCTTAATGATGTTCTGACTTTAAAAAAATCTATGACTGTAGGTGCAGGATTTAAAAAAAAAAAAAATTCATTACATTGCTGTCTGACTGATGCTGATTGTTGTTGTTGTTAAGTGCCGTCGAGTCGGTTTCGACCCATAGCGACCCTGAATAGGGTTTCCGAGGCTGTAAATCTTTATGGGAGCAGATCGCCTCATCTTTCTCCCGCGGAACGGCTGGTAGTTTCGAACTGCTGACTGATGCTGAAACTCAAAGCAAATGCCATCAGTGCGTCTCACACTGCAGAGTGGGCTTAAAATGCCATCA
>NW_006408617.1:7645788-7649637 GCF_000296735.1 Chrysochloris asiatica
CATCAGTGCGTCTCACACTGCAGAGTGGGCTTAAAATGCCATCAGTGCGTCTCACACTGCAGAGTGGGCTTAAAAGACATTCCTCCTTCTTTCAAGCTCCTCACATTCTAAGGTGATTCTTCTTTTAATTCTGAAAAACATACTCCTTTCCATTGTTTTTTAGATTAGAAATCAACAATCAACGTACTTCTCAGCATCAGTGTCATTCTTTCTAATGTGACAGAGAGGAGTATGTATATGATAAATGTGCTTATATCAATGTATCTCAGGTTTCTTATGAAAATTGGATGAATTGATAACTTTAAAATGCTTTCAATGGTGATGGGTACATGGTAAAAGTTATGAAAGGTTGCTATTCTTATAAAGATGATGATAATGCTTTGAGATATAATAAATTATTATTATTATTATTATTATTTTAGTGGTTGCTCTTTTATTAGGTGACCCATGGAAAAAAGTAATGGGCTCAATCAGGAATGACATTAAATAACAATATTGTCTAGAATTGTGTTGCATGCTCAAGAAGATAAATGCGTTTGTTTTTTTTTAGTGTGTGATATGTTTTCTCCACCACACCCCCTTTTTATGTTTTGTTTTTTAAAAAATGTATTATTTTAAATTGTGTGATAGTTTACATGGGAGAACATTAGCTTTATATTCATCCTATCACATATTGTTACATTGCCATGGTTACAATCCCCTCCATGCATCATCAACCAACCAAATTGTACATTCCTCAATGCTTGTCCCCTCTTCATCAGGACACAGTCCCTCTCTCTCTCTGGGTCTAGAGTTCCCCACTGCTCCATCTCTCCACATCATCTCTGCTTCCATCTCTGGCATCACTCTTTCTCTGGGTAGGGTCCTGCACTCCACTCTTCTCCCTTGATGGTCCCAGGGACCTCCGCTCCTGGCCTGCAAAGTCAACCACTCCCCTCCTTTTGCTACAAAACATCTACCTTTACATTTCCAACCCTCACAGTCAGTCCTGATAGTAATTATTCACTATTGTGCCACATGAGTGCTATCCATATCTCCTTTCATCAGTCCCACCCATACAGATTGGATACTACTCAGTGGAGATTCTACCTTCCTTCATGTCCTCTGGATCTAGGCTCCCTCTTGAAAACTTGTAGGCCAGTCACTTCTTGCCTTTGTAGCTCCCCCCAAACCCCATTTTGGGTAGCCAATGTCCAAGTTGCTCACCCCTGTCTACCCTATGTATTGAGGGGGTGGGGATGATCCTTGCTGTAAAGATTTGTTCCCTCTTTTGAGCTACTGCATCCATAGATGTGGATCAAGTTCATCAGATTGTATCAGATTACTCTTTTTTTCCTCTTCATTATTCTTCTAGTTGAGCTCTGATCATCCAGCCATTGAAGCCAGGTCAACTGGGTATTATCTGCAGGGGTGGGTGTTCTTGTGTATATGCTCACTCTCCTTATCAGCTGGACGCTTCACTCTCCACTCTAATTCTCTGTGGCTATGTCACTGACTCTGGGCCCAGTAGTCTCCAGGTCATGCCACACTGCTGGCCAGCCAGGACTCTACTCGGAGTGTATTGAATGTGGTTACAGCTCATTGCTGTTTTTCCCTCACTTCCTCTTATGGGTGACCAATGTGGTCACCAGTCAGAGCACATGTCTGCATGTGTATTCCCATTGAGTCTTAGGCTTTGAAGGGGGTTTGCCCTGAGGGGACCCAATGGCTTGCCTTGATGTCTCCTGGGTGAGCAACTTGCTTATTCTTGTAGTATTCAGTTGGATTGCCAATATTGTTTTATATTTTTCCTGTCAGTCTTTCTTTCAAGAAGTATCTTCTGTTCTTCTAGCCACTCCAGGCTGGTCTGCTTGTCCTTTGAAGTGGAAATTTCCCACTCAGAAGATTCTGAATGGGGTTCAGGATTCCCCCTGTGGTCTTATGTAATGCAGAGGCTCCACAGGAAGCCTTCTTCACTTGGTATGTTGTAGCCATTTTAGGTATTCCAATCAGTTATAGGCAGAAGACGGACTTACAAGCTTTCTATGGTGATATTTCTGGCTATTCCTTTCTCTCCCCCACAAGTGTCTATTTTATAATGGGATGCAAGGGAAACCATTTAAATTATTTTTAACATGCCTTTTTTCAGAATTGTATTATAAACTATTAAAATGTATAGGAAGCCCCAGTAATTACCATTTTACAGTCTATGTATGTATTTACCATGTCTTTTAGACAACAAATGCACACATTTTATGTTTTGCATACAACACAACATTCATACATTATTTTCGTAAGGATATAATATAATTTTTACATTTTGATGATTTCACTTTCAATTTCCTTTTTCCATCCAAGGGAACTCATGTTAAGTCTTTGTTTGGGCACTTGTCAATGTAGAAAATTGTTTCCCAGCAGCAGACCCTCACTAGCCTGCCCTCTTTCAGTAGGATTCCTTTCCTGCTCTGCAAACCACTTTCTCCAGTGCTTGAAGAAATCACTCTTCCTGCTGCAGAAAGAAACAACCCTGCCAGGCGGTTGGTTCCAGTCCAGGAAACATCCCTGGCTGAGCACCCAGGCTGGAGAAGCTAGTTCCACACAGTCCTAAACAGTCCTCACTGCTCTTCAACTTACAAGCTGTGCACACTAGGGTCTTTTGAATCTCCCACCCTTTATGCACTCCAGGGATAGAAGTGACAGCTGTGGACTCACACAAGTCTCATGTCCATTGCTCAGACAACACTTATCTGATTGGTTACCTGAGTCTCCACAGGATGAGTGCCAGTGCATACTGTCCTTCTTGAAGGTTCTTGCAGCCCCATGTGCAGCCCTCCAGCCAACTTCTATTTGTACCTGGGGTGATATAGCTCAGTCCAGATTAGTTACAAGGATTTCCACCACTATCATACCTGACTGAAAAATGTCCTAGAGCAAGTGCAGGTTCAATCTTTTATTTTCTGATAAATAATTAACTATCAAACTCAATCCATTACTTCTTGTGTGTGTGTGTTTAAATTTTAATTGTGAACTGAGTGATGGTTTACATGGGAGAACATCGGTTTTATACCATCATTTCATTACAATGACTACAATCTTCTCTGTGCATCATCATTCAACAGTATTTGCTTCCATTCTCTCTGTTTTTTGTTTTGTTTTTGTGGGGTTGGGGTGTGTACACAAACCATTCATAAATATATAATAATTTAAACAACCAAAGGGCACATTTTCAAGCCTGCCTCTTGGCCGCAAGAACCAAGTCCCTTTCTTTCCATGAGTCTGGAGTCTTTAGCTACTCCCTCTCTACATGTCCTCACCTCTGCCTCCATCTCTGGTGTCACTGCTTCTCTGCATTCTGCCTGTGCTCTTCTCCCTTAATGGTCCTAGGGTCCTTTGTTCCTAAATTGTAAGATTAACTACTCCCCCATTTTTGTTACAAAACGTCTACCTTTAAAGTTGTGACAGTAGTAGCCATGATAACAAATACTCACTATTGAATCATAAGAATCTTATCCCCATCTCTTTTCACTAGACCCATCTAGACAAGATGAAAACTATTCAGTGAAGACTCTACCTTCTCCCACACACTCTGAATCTAAACTCCCTCTTGAAAACTTGTAAGCCAGTCACTTCGTGCCTTTATCACCCTCTCATTTTAGGTAGCCAGTGTTTAAGTTGCCTGTCCCTATCTACCCAGTATACAGAGGGGATAGGATTAATACTTGATGTGAAGAATCCTTCCCTCTCAGTTGGTATTTTGAGATACTACATCCATAAATATAAGTCAAGTTCATCAAATTGCAGCAATTCACACTCATTTCCTTTATAAAAAAAATTTTTTTAAGGTTTTTTTTTTTTTTTTTCTTTTTCTGT
>NW_006408617.1:7649737-7652395 GCF_000296735.1 Chrysochloris asiatica
AGATCTATTGGTTCTTTTGGCAGTCCATGGCACCCTCAGTATTCTCCTCCAACACCACAACTCAAAGGCATCAATTCTTCTACGATCCTCTTTAGCAAACTCTTAGTGTTCTCAAAAATATAAAATTGATACTAAACTTTTATAAAGCATTCCAGTGATTTCACTTTTCCATATTTAAGCTCATGATCAGTGGACTTAAGACATTTAGTAAGCATAATACATATTGTGGATGTTCAATTCATGAAGTACAAGCTGCATACTGATGGTGAAACAGCAGGGAAAGGGTGTCTAAATATCAGGATTTACATGAGCCACTTATTGACAAAAATCTTGTGACTGAAATTCTGAGAAATGTTAAAGCCTTCTCCCCTACTTGCTTAAGCAATTGTAAAGATATGCAGGGCATTCCTTGGGCACAGAGCTGAGCAGTCACATCATGGTACATGCCATTAAGGAAGAATATCTGTAAAAATTCGATATATTTACCTTTTTGTGAGATATTTTATGGTCAGACTAGTTTACCCAGTGCCCTGGGTGTGCATGCTTCAACATCTCTACCAGACCAGTACACATGTCTATGCCTACCAGAGGCTTTTGCAGTGGAATATACCTTGAAAAACATGTACACATAACCAATTAGCAGCACACACACCCAATTAGCATGGTCCCTCCTAAAGAGGCCATTCCCCAGAAATCCCCATCTATCTCTATGAATAATCATGCTGTCTTTTTCTTATCCCAAATCTGTTATACCTCAGCAAAGTCTTTGTTTAAGGAGAAGGGGTTAAGGGTTGTGCTAAACTCTCCCCATCTCCACTTGAAGGACTCTTTCCTTTAACCAACCATTTCTCCTATACAAACCATGACTCACCTGACTATTCTTTTTTTTTTTTTTTTAATGTTTTATTGTGAATTATATGATAGTTTACATGAGAGAACTTTAGTTTTACATTCATTCTATGCAAACAACTTGCTTGTTCTTGTAGTAGCCAATCATACTGCCATTTTTTTGGCGGGGGGATTTTCCCTGCTGAACTTTTTTTGAAGATGTATCTTCTGTTGCTCTAGCTGTTTCAGGCTGGTCTGTTTGTCCTTTCTAGTAGGAATGTCCCACCTCAGAAGGTTCTGGATGAGGCTCAGGATTCCACCTAGGGTCCTATATACTGCAAGGACTCCACAAGAAGCCTATTTCACTGGGCAAGTTCTAGAACCCCTTTTAGGCATTCCAGTCCATTACTTCTCTACCCTAACTTATACCTTACTTATACAAATCTCATCAAAAGTAGCATTTTCAGAGTATTGAATGAAGATGAGTGAGGCTGAAATTTGTTTCTGGAAAAGTCACAAGACATGTTATATGGCAACAAATTAGATAATCTAGATGAAACAGACAAAATGACTCAAGAAGAAATAGAAAGTCTAAACATATCCAAGTAAAGAGATTGAATCAGTGATCAAAAACCCTCCCCACCTCTTAAAAGTTCCTAGACTAGATGGATTCACTGGGAAATTCTGCCAAATATTTAGAAAAGAATTGATGACAATACTTTTTAAACTCTCCCAAAAGATAGAGAATAGAATACTTTCAAACTAATTCTAAGCCTGATACCAAAACCAGACAAAGGCATCACAAGAAAAGAAAACTATAAGCCAATATCTTTTATGAATATAGATGCAAAACTCCTCATCAAAATACTAGCAAACAGAATCCAACAGTATATTAAAAAGTCACAAACCATTTCCTTATTTTGACCTTTCTTTATGTTTTCATTGATAGGATGTAACATCTATAAAATACATGTTATTTTGGAATCTTATTATCAAGGAGTCCTAGTATGGTAGCCACTCCTTGGAGACCCCTATACAGCGTTGCTATGAGTTGCAACTGACTCCACAGCACTTAATAAAAACAACGACAGAGCCAAAGAAAAGGTTGCATCTTACTAAGGGTTCTTCCTGCATTGGGTAGCTGCTGCCTACCAAGTTAGAACAAATTTACAGCTCAGCTTAAGTCCCTGTGGATGGTCAAAGCTGGTCTGATGTGTCAGAAACCTAATAGGCATTTCACTACACATACTTGGATTCTACCTAGCTGTTTTCTCACATCCTTTGAATTTTCAGAAGCTTAAACTTTAGAGTGACACTGTGACAGGCAGCTGACTCAAATCCATCAGGACTAGGCTTTGAAAACAGACCTTTTCTGATGGTATTCAATTCAGAATCAGCACAATGTGGGCCTGAAAATGACCCATAAGTATGAACGGGGATATAAAGCTTAAAAATAAGCTAAAAGAACATGACCTGCATGAAACAGGGACATTGACTGACACATGTCCTTTTCTGATAGAGATTGAGGTCAAAATGACCTAGAAAGTTTGGACATAAAGCAGGAGGAACTTCAATTCTAGTTGAGCCACAAAACTGAAGTAAGAAATGAGAGTAGTAATTTGTAGTGTGAGTTCTTTGTTTGTTTTTAGATCATTTCATTCCTTTAAAGATAAGAATGAGGTGACCTTCTGAATCAGTTTCATAAGCAATGTGTGCATCTCAAGAGCAAAGTAAACCAAGGCCCATCAGCAAACTCTTGTTGTTGTTGTCAGGTGCCATCGAGTCGGAACCGACTCATAGCGACCCCATGCACAGCAGAACGAAACAATG
>NW_006408617.1:7652695-7661150 GCF_000296735.1 Chrysochloris asiatica
GGTGGAGGGTCAGAGAAAAAGAGGAAGACCCCCAACGAGATGGATCAGCCAGGTGGCATCATTGATGGACTCAAGTGTGGCAGCGGTAGTGAGGTTGACCCAGGATCGGACATTGTTTCGTTCTGCTGTGCATGGGGTCGCTATGTTTGTTCCGACTCGATGGCACCTGACAACAATAAGAAGGGTATCTCAAAGAAAATGAACACACTTTCATATCAAAATAAAAAGAAGACAATCAGAAAGATTTAGTAAACCTTAACACAATGGGAATGAAAATAAAAAGAAAATTCACAAACAACTTGGTCTCAGCAGAAAAAATTATGCGGAACAAAGAAATCAACAGCACCACAAATAAGCACACAGCAAAATGACAGCGATCTATCCATATGCCTATGGATCATTATACTGAGTGTAAATGAATTAAATGCAAGAGTCAAGAGACAGAGAGTAGCAGAATGGAAAACAAAATAGGATCCTTCAGTATGCTCTCTATAAGAGTACAATAGCAAAAACATTGAGACAGCCTAAATGCATTGACAAAAGAATGGCTAAACATACTTTGGTACATACACACAGTGGAATACTATGCAACATGGAAGAATAACAATGAATCTGCAAACCACCTTACAACATGGATGTAACTGGAAGACTGCTGAATGAAATTAATCAATCATAAAAGGACAAATATTGTATTAAACCATTGTTAGTAAAAGAAACATTCTATGATGGTTATGGGGGTGGGAGGAAAGTGATTTACAGCTTAGGGGGTAGACATATGTTAACATGATGATGGCGTAGGCAATATACAGCAAGAACAAGTTTGGCAGAAGAAAGATGAAAGTAGTAGGAATCAGGGAGGAATGAAAGCATTAAAATGAATAGAGGTAAAAGCAGTTAACTTGGTACATGGAGGAGAGATTCAATCATTGTAATGAAGCAAAGTATAGGCTTTGCTGACTATAAAACTGATCATATGCCCTGTAAACCTTCACTCAATTACAATAAAAGACAAAAAAAAAAATCTATGAGGATGTGAATTTTGAAGCTTGTGTGACTGCTCACAACTACCCTGATAGTAAAGACATGCTCTGCAGATCTGTGATTGCTATCTACTACTTCCAAGTATCATAGGCTTTACTTCAGATAAGAAAGTGAAAAAAAGGCTAAAATGATAAAAAAAAAACCTGATATGTCGTCTTCCATGATTGAAAAACTTTAGTAAATTAAGACAAAATAACTTAAGATGTATGTACCTACAGGGAAATATCGGTTTATTTGGAGACAAGTCCAAACCCTTTAAATGACTTACAAGAATGAACTTGTATAATCAGACCCCCACTGCCCTCACAACATTTTCTTTGCCACTCCCCTCCGGGTCTCCCCTCCACATACTTCAAAAAGTTCATGGAAAAATGGAGTTGAAGGATAATGAAATTTTTCCACAAACTTTTTGAAGTCCTCCCATATGCCACAGTCTAAATTCCTGCCAGGCTGCTCTATTTTCAGTGCCATCCTGAACATTGTACGATTGTTTTTCTAAAACAATCTTCTCTTCACAATCTTTTTACTTCAAAAATTTGTATCCAGTTGGAATATTGGATATAATTCATTCCAGAAAGTTTCCTATATCTCGAAAAACATCCTGTCTTTCCTCCAAATTATTGAACAATATGGTAAATATCTATTTTATTTATTTAGAAACTTTGGTTTAATATTGTGTTCTCAGGACACAAAATAGTGCTTAAGTGTATATTGATTAAATGTATGAATGGCTGACATAACATGAATAGGTGTTTGTGTTGTCTCGTCCCCATATAAGAATTTACTACTAACTTAGTTGTTTTGAACAACACACATTTAAGATCTTCTTTTTTTCTGTGAATCAAGAGTTCAAGTATGACTTAACTATGTTTTCTGGCCAGAACTGGATTCTCATCTGAAACTCAACTTTGAGAGGATTTATTTCCAAACTCACATGGTTTGTTGGCAGAATTAATTTCCTTATAGCTGCAGGATTCATGGAAGCTTCCTTCTTAAAATCTAGCAATGGAGACAGATTTGCATGATGGGGACAACCATCTTGTGTAACAAAGCACACCAAACCACACACAATTTATCATTTTTATTGTATTCCATTGGCTTGAAGCAAGTCACTGGTCTTGTTTAGAAATAAGGTGAGAGATTCTACAAAGGAATGATTAAAGTAATGGGGATCATGGGTGACAAATAAAAATCCTAATGTAGCCCTGTAAAATAAGCTCCCAAACACAGAGTAGATTTGAATCCTAAGGTCGGCAGTTCAAACTCACCAGCCACTCCTCGGAAACCCTATACAGGGTCACTATGAGTCCAAACAGAATTGATGGCACTTAACAACAACAAACAAACAAAATAAATATTCTAAAGGGTTTTGTTGTTGATTTCCTAACTTATTTCAAAAATTGAACTTTTCTAATACAAAGTAGCGTAGTGGTTACGAATCGGGCTGCGAACCTTAAGGCCAGCAGTTTGAAACTACCAGCCGCTCCGCGGGAGAAAGATGAGGCATTCTGCTCCCGTAAAGATTTACAGCCTAGGAAACCCTGTCTAGGGTCGCTATGGGTCGGAACCGACTCGACGGAACTTAACAACAACAACAACAATACGGAGTCCAAACTAGTTCTCTAGGAAGTAATTGTAGAGAGATGTCCCAGACAAATTTTCTATTTTATTTCCTTCTGTTTGCACTTCTGTAGTTGAATTCTGTGTCTCTGAGTAAACCCAAATTTCTTTAGAGAGGACTCTTTTATTCCTCAAGAAAATGCCACTTGCCTGGCATACGGGTATAACATATTTATATTCCTGATTGGAGCCTTCAAATATGTTCCTCATTTCTAACCTTAGTCAATAATCAAGTTGTTTGCTAAGCTGAAAATTTTAATCTTGTTGGCAGTTAAATGTAATTTTCACACTTTTTACACCTCAGTAGTTTTATTTTTCTCATAAGCCCATGATTGTTTCTAAAGAGTTGGTAATAAGCTGTCATCCACCTGTGTCTATTGGAAAGGAAGAATTTCAAATCTACCTCTGCAAATGGGGCACATTTTTCACCTGTTGTACAACTAGACATCTTCCATATCTGTAGAAATATTGTTAGTCTTTCACAAATCCACTTTAGCTTTAATGACCCTTCAAAAAAAATCATGAGATTCATATCTATTCACGGCTGGGCAACTTATTTCTACATTGTTCCAGTCTTTCTGTTGAGAGTGAGTGTAGCCATTTTGTCTGCATGCACCTAAGTGTCATAATTTTGAAAGCTCAGCTATTCTGCTTTAGCTAAGAGTAAACATAATCAAGCACTGCCGGAAACATCTTATACAAACACCCCCTTCCTGTTCTTGTTTCTTAGATTTGTGCTTTAACCATTGTTAGAATGGTAATGGTCTCCTACTTCCACAAGAAACTTGATCCTTGTTTGTGTAGCTTTGGATAAAGGCTAGCCTTCTAGGCAAAAAGGCACTTGGCGGAGGAGTTAATCATCATGTTCTACCTTTCGATGTGTTTATTAGGAGATTGTGACCACCTTGTGAATTAGTAAATGTTAGAATAATAAGACTATAAACCAGCTACATGTTATACTGCGTAACACTGTTGTTGTTTTTTAAGTGTGTCGAATTGGTTCTAACTCATAGAGACCCTGTATAGGGTTCACAAGGAATGGCTGATGATTTTGAACCACCAACCTTGAAGTTCAAACCAACCCTGAGGTCAAGTGCTTATCCTATGGTGCCCCACCAGTTTTAATTAAGTCATTGATGGTGGTGGTGGTTATTCACAGTGGACTCAGTTCCGACTCATAGTGACCCTGCGTAGGGTTTCTGAGGTTGTAATTCTTTACAGAAGCAGAAAGCCTCCTCATTCTCCTACGGAACCTTGAAGTTGTGCTACCAGAGCTCCTTATTGTCATTGTTGTTGCTGTTAAGTACCATGGAGTCTGTTCCGACTCATAGTGACCCTGCACAGGATTTCCAAGGCTGTAAATCTTTACGGGAGCAGGAAGCGTCATCTTTTTCACACAGAGCAGCTGGGACTTGGACATCATTAAAACTAACCTCTTTGCTGTGGGTGTTCTCGTACTTGACTCCCTGATCATAAAGGAAATCTGTCTTTGTTTATCTGGATTGTTTGTTGATTTGACGCAATTGCTCTAGGATATCAGACACATGCTTTGGGATAACACAGTATATTTTAATTTTATAATAAAGATGAATCCTTTGATTTCAGGAGCATAGTATTCTCCTCCCTGCTATTGTCATAGAAATGCTGGTATGGTATTGTAGGATAAGCACTGGACTGCTTACCACAAGTTGGCAGTTCAAACCCACCAGTTGCTCCTTGGAAACCAAGGATTAATCATAGCAGAAGAGCCAATAGGATCAGGTAAACTAGGCCCTAATATATAATTGTTGTCAGTAAGTGTCACAGAGTCGGTTTTAACTCATAGTGACTCTGTATAGGGTTTCTGAGGAGCTGCTGTGAACTTGAACCACTGACCTTGATATTCAAACTGACCTGGCAGGCCAGCGCACTAACCCGAAGCACCACACCAGGACTCCATATTGAAATGTTATAGAAGTTAACACATTCAGTTATTTTGATGCTGTTCATTTTTTTACATATGATAGAGACTTCCTTTGGAGTGGGGGGATGCTTTCTACTGTCTTGGATTATGACTTCCTTACTAGTACTTGTATGCAATGATTTTAAGGACTAGAATTAGTTTCTGTTTGATATTTTCCATGCAGTTTTTATATCAATAAACTTCAAGTCCATATAAAAATTCATGAGGCAATCATAAACATTATTTGGTATGTCAATAGCTGCTTTCTAGAAATGCATGCATGAGAAGACATAGAAAATGTTATGGATGAGTTTTTACAGAGCTAGAATCATTTTAAAACTTGACAGGATGAAGAAGATTGAAGGTATATATCTGCCAGGTCTCACCAAACTCTTACACAGAGGACAAAGAGAACCAACTCATTTATTTTGTCAAGATGTTATCTCATCTGTCCCAGTGGCTTTAAGAGTTGCTGTGTCTAAGGCATCCTAAATTGATGGTGTTCAACCATATTCTTCAGCTGTGGTTTCTGATACTACTGGTAAAATATAGCTTCTGAATCATTGATTCTTAGTGAAAGGCTCTCCTTAGCTTCTTCTGAATAAATTAATCACATCTCCCATTCATTTGATTTTGAATCCACTGCATTTGCTCTTCATAGAAAGCCTGTGTACTTCTTCCTAGGGACTGAATGTAATTCTTCACCTGTCAATAGTAGCAATAGAGAAAATTTGCTTATACACTTCACACCACGTGCTCTTAGGAATTTGGATAAATTTGAAAATGCTAATTCTGTGCAATAGTTTTAATTGTATCCCCCTCAAAAATATATACGTTGGCAATCTTCGCCCCTAAATTTGTGGTAACAATCCCATTTGGAAATATGTTTTCCTTGTTATCTTAATGAGACAGTATTACTGCCTGAACCAATCACTTTTTTAAAAATTTTTAAATGTGAATTGAGTGATAGTTTACATGGAAGAATATGGGATGGGGTTGACACTCATCACTTCATTGCAATGATTACAATCTCCTCCATGATCATCATTCAACAATATTTTTGCTTCTATTCTCTCTTTTTGTTGTTGTTGTTGTTGTAATTTAGGATGTACACAAAAACACTCAGAAATATATAAGCATTTAAACAACCAAAGGGCACATTCTGCAAACCTTCCTCGTGGCCACCAGTACCCAGTCCCTCTCTTTCCATTAGTCTAGAGTCCTCAGCTGCTCTATTTCTCCATGTCCTCATCTCTGCCTCCATCTCTGGTGTTGCTGTTTCTCTGAAGAGGGTCCCACATCCCACTTGTGCTCTTCTTCCTTGATGGTCCTAGGATACTCTATTCCTGGATTGTAAGATTAACTACTTCCCCCCTTTTTGTTACAAAACTTTTACCTGAGCTAATCACTTTTGAGATATAAATAGTAAGTTCATTCATAGAGAATTAAGCAGATATGGGGAAAAATAGATGTCAGGCCACATGAAGATCCCCCAGGAACAGAAGTCCAAATGAAACAAGGACCTTCTTTTAGAGCCAGTAGAGAGAGAAAGCTCTCCTTTAAATCCAGCACCCAAAATTTAGACTTTGTGTCTCTTAAACCATGAGAAAATAGATTTCTGTTTCTTAAAGCTATCCATTTGTGATATGTCTATTATAAAAGTATTTATAACTAAGACATCTATCAATTGGTGTTTATATTAATTTAATCTTAATTATTTTCTTGAAAGGCATCTGATTTAATATAATAACAATATTGCTATATTGTCTTCATTATTGATGAGTGTCATTGAGTTCGTTTTTTAAAACCTTTTTATTGTGAATGGAGTGAAAGTTTACAGAGCAGATCATTAGTTTTGCATGCAACAAATCACATGCTTTATTTCATCTCAATGATTGCAATCCCCTCCCGGTAGCAATGGTTATATCATTGCTTCCCTATGGTTCTCATTTCCATTCCACCTTCCTTCCCAACTCCTTCCCAATTCCTCCCCAGGTAAATGTTGCCTTTTGATCTAGAATGGTTGACCATTCTGTGATGAACATACTTCATTAATGTTGTTGTTGCCCCTATCTACTTATCTACTGCTTGGTTGAAAACTGAGTCATGAGAGTGAGTTGTGTCCTAGACCAGAAGGGTGACCGAGGGCCGTAGTCTTTGGTTCCCTCAGCCTCTTTCTGATAAGTAAGCCAAGTCTTTTTTATAATTTTTATTTTCTTTCATATTGTCTCCCACTCTATCTGGGACCTTCAAATGTGATCCCTTTCAGAGCAGTTGGTAGAAGTACCCAGGCACCATCTAGTTCTGGTCTCAAAGTCATAAAGACTGATTTTTACATGTTCCATTAGTCTACTGGACTAATTGATTCCAAGCATCTTCAATTTTTATCACTCTTCTTTCTTTTGCACACAGAGAGACTGGTATTTTCACCTTAGGTGGCCACTCATGAATTTTAAGATCCCAGCCTCTACTCACCAAGGTATGATGGAGACCATTGCCTTTGTGAATTATGTTATGCCTATTGACCATGATTTTCCCTTGAAACTATGGTTGTAAGACCCCAGACCCAGCAAAAAGCTATGTTATGATATCTGGTAATGCCAAAGAAGTTTCCATCATTTTGTCCCCTGACTCAGGAAGATGGAAGTAATACATAGAGTCACTGTAGCAAAAAGAAAAAGTCAAATGATCAACCATTTCAAGAGGTAACCAGGAAGGAGTCCAGGGCTCATTGAAGGCATTGGCAAAGAACAAGGCTCCAGGAATTGATGGAATATAAATTGAAATCTTTCAAAAAACTGATGAAGCATTGGAGGCACTCACTCATCTATGCCTAGAAATTTGGAAGCAACTACCTGACCATCTGACTGGAAAAGATCCATATCTGTGCCTGTCCCCAAAAGAGATGACCCAACATAATGCAGAAATCACTGTATAATACCATTATTATTGCATGTAAGTAAAATTTTGCTAAAGATAATATAAAAGCGGCTGCAACCACACATTGACAGAGAATTGCTGGAGGTTCAAGCCGGATTCAGATTAGGATGTGGAACAAGAGATATCATTGCTGTTGCCAGACAGATCTTGGCTGAAAGCAGAGAATACCAGAAAGATGCTTACTTGTTCTTTATTGACTTTATTCACAAGGTCCGTGGTTCAAAATCACCTATTGCTCCTTGGAAACCCTGTACAGGGTCACTGAGTCAGAACCAACTCCATGATACTTAACAAGAACAATCTTATTGGATCAGATGGCCAGGTTTTTCTCCTGTGGAGCCACTGGATGGTTTTGAATCACTAATCTTTTGGTTAATGACTAGGTATTTAACTGGTTAGCCATCAGGGATCATTATTGATATAAATCCTTAAAAAAAAAGGTTATAAATACTGAACTAAGAGGGACATGATACCTAAAAATAATCATCCAATATAGAAAGAATGGCAGTGACTCTGTGGAGTCATTTCAAATTCATAGCTACTGTATAAATGGCTTCTGAGATTGAAAATCTTTACGGAAACACAAAGCCTCATCTTTCTTCCAAGGAGTGACTGGTAGACTCGAACTGCTGACCTTTCCATTAGCTGCTAACTTGTAATCCACTACACTACCTATAAATGCTAGTGTTAAAAGAAGTCTTTGATATCATCTAAGTCTCCTTTGTTTTATATCTCATAAATGAATCAACTGAGGGACATGGGTTGAAGTGGCTTTTCCAGAACCAAAATACTAATATAAAGTAAGTCTATCCTTGTCTTTTTTACTCTTAGCATAGATCACTTTCTAGGACACTGCACTGCCTCAAGCATTTATACTTCAGGAAAAAAAAAAAAGAGAGAGCGAGAGAGAGA
>NW_006408617.1:7661250-7669251 GCF_000296735.1 Chrysochloris asiatica
GAGAGAGAGAGAGAGAGAGAGAGAGAGAGAGAGAGAGAGAGCGTGAAAGAGAGAAGGAACATCCTCTTAACAGATGAAGTATATATGACGTAATTACTGAATTGGGTCAGTGCCTTTTGTCAGTGCCTCATTCCAGTTCTGGAAATTAGTTTGATAATTATTCCAACCATAAAACTAAATTCTATTTAATGTCTAATTAGCAGAATTATCTCGATTACCTATGCAACCAATGGTCAGCTTGCTTTTGACTGTATAGGCAGGACTATGTTATTTAACCTCCTTTTCCCACCTTGCCAATTTGGGTCTAGCCTTATCTTTGTTTTGGTCTAGAACCTGCCATGTTCAAAAGAAGCTGCTCATTATCCAGAAATCATTAAATGACTAATTCTGAGGGAGATGTATTAACAGTTGTCGGTGGGGCTATATTCAATCCCAAAGCTGTAAGTACAAGTCCTTCCACTGTAATTAGAATTAATTCAATTAACTGCTTTAAATTTTTAAAAAGTCAAAATAAATGCCTATTTGCCAAGATACAATTGCCATCAAACCTCATAGGAAGTATTTGGAATTTTACTATTCTTCTTCCTTTGTAAAAAGATTTATATTACTCACAGAAAATGGTAAGTTGCTTTAAGAAAAGCTAATCATTCGTCACCAGGCACAATAACAATTTAGTAATGACAAAATATTTAATTTGCATATAGATTATTTACATTAATTCTATGATAACTTTGTGAACTTAAAATATACATTTTATGCAATGGGACCATGAAGAAGGCTTAAATTTACTTTTATTTAACTTTCTTTTTCTAATATCATCTCTTAGTGACTTTGTTGTAATGAATTTTCTTTCTGCTTCAGTTTCTAAATCGTTTATCAAAGAATTTACTGAGTCTAGAATTTTTTTTTTATTTTCCTTCTTTATACTGAATTAGAACTTATATTCATTAACATTTAACTACATTTCTTAAAATAGATCTTGATTTTGTGACTGATATAAATTAATGTTGTAAGTCATGGGATTATCCAGAACATGAACTTTTTTTTTGCTTCATGACTTTGTTAATAAATCAAGGTTCCTGTTTAGAAATTTCTAAGATAGCTTTTGAAATAGTATAACTCTAGTTTGGAATAGGGTTTAAATTTATAGTCACATGGGACATATAACAATAGAAATGAAGTACTGTTAAATAATGTCATCTCTCTCATAAAGTACATATTTTCCAACTGGGTGCAACTTAAGACAGTTTTATATTTATGATGTTCTATGTTTGAAGTGTAGATGCACATAAAAATTGAGTCGTTAGGAGAAACGGAAAGTAAGGCCTCTAGGTAGTTTCATGCTATTATAATAATCTTTCTCTTACCTCAAAGTAAAGTTTGGAAACCTGGGGCACTATGAGTCAGAACTGACTCTATGGCACTTAACAACAACAACAAAAACAATAATCTTATGGGAAAAAAGAAAAGTGTTTTACTGAAGTCTTAGAAAAATATCAGGAACTTGTCTATATGGTAGAAATGCAGTTATTTTAATAGTCAATAATGAAGCTCCCCCCATGGCCCACCATCAAGAAATACACATATCATTGGGATGATTTGAGCTTGTATCTGTGGTATTCAAAAATATGAATGCAGTGACTTGAAAACAGAGATTCTGGAGATAGACTCAAATCCTGCCACTACCGCAGTTAACTATCTGTGTGACTTTAGTTAAGTTCCTGATCCAAAACTTTGTCTTCATATCACCAAAGGGGAAACAATAGGAGCTTCTCAAAGGTTAATTTAAGGCTTAAAATAAAATGACATGAAATACTCACCAGAATATCTGACATGTTCAATACATTTTAACTGTTATCATATTTATTTTTACTAGTTTATTCAAATAAGATCAATGGCATCATTATTCATTTTGTCATTTCAATTTATTTAGTAGTGTTAAAATTGTGATAGTGTAAGTATTCAGGATCCCTGCTCCTCAGAAACCTTATACAGAACCGACTCATTGGCACTTAACAATAACAACAAGGGACTATAAAAGGATCAATCCCTGGTGGCACATCAGTTAAGCACTTTGCTGCTAACTGTAAGGTTGGGTTTCAATTCACCAACCACTCTTTGTGGCAGTCTCCTTCTCTAAAGAAGGGAAGCCTTGGGAATCCTATGGGGGCAGTTCTATTCTGTCCTGTAGTTTTGATATGAATCAGAATAAACTTGATGGCAATGGTTTATTTTTAAAGAAACTCTCATATGTAACTCAACAATTGTGTTGTTGTCACTTTGTATTTGTACTATTGAATACCAGGGTCACAGCAGTATAGAAAGAACCATAAAGTGCTATCATATTCTCATCTGTAGAATAGTTTCTTTTAGGAAATCTACATAATGAAGTTCTAACCCACTGTACAAAAATATCTTCTGAAATTCTCAAAACACTTACCTAAAACGGACACTGGTTTTCTCCAGAAAGCTTTATTTGTATAATATATTTTCTTGAGAAAATAGTATGCTATGACATACTTCTTTATACCTTATCTGTAAAATAAAACACCCTTGCTCAATATAACTATATGAGAGATAGGATTACTAATAATATAAATGAAAATAATGTCTTTCAATAATAATAATTTTATAGCTTCTATTAGATTTTTATATTATTTACTTGATTTGATATTCAGGACAGATATTCAATTCCTTCAACTATAAACAAAGAATAAGAGATGTGGTCAAAGGTACACAGGTTAAAAAAATGACGTAACTCAAACCTTCACAACTCTTATTTAATTCACAGCCACCTCAGGTGTAATTACCCTACTGAGCAGATTGGTTGATTATTGCTTATACACAAATGGAAACAAGAAGTTAAGCAAACAATGGAACGCTATAATACTTTATTATAAAATTACTATTATGTATAAAATATGCTATAATGGTATAAGTTGTTGTTGTTGTTAAGTGCCTTCAAGTTGGTTCCGACCCATAGCAACCCTGTATAGAGTTTCTGAGAAGCAGCTGGTGAGCTTAAACCACTGACCTTGCAGTTCAAACCAATTCTGCAGTCCAGCTCATTAACCCACAGTGCCACACCGGGACTCCAAAATATGTAAGTATATACTTATAATTATAAATACTTATACAGGGTCGCTATGAGTGGGAACTGACTTGACGGCACTTAGCAACAACAATGCATAGGATAAATGCTTAGATATACTTCAGTTTTCTAAAAGAGAAGATTGTGTTCTTGACAAGTAGATCATCAGGCTACACAACTCAAGGATAACTTGGAAAAAGCAGGGTTTTAATTATACCTCTTTGTGGCATACTGTATTTCTATAATATTTTTATTAGAATGTAGAAAGAATACTCTAGAGGGGGTTTTACAGAGAGACTTAAGAAGCAATTTTAGCAATAATTAATATGTCTATTTTGCTAAAGAGTTTGTATCTTAAAAATGATATATAACTTTGTAGCACTTTGCCTTGAGGGAGTTCAAAGCTTTTTGCCAATGTAGTTAAGATCATACTACTGCCATTTAAAATAGTTACCATAGCTCGGAATTTCATACAGATGTTAATATATGTGTACCATCTATCAAGAACGGTGGCATTACAAATCCAGGAGGGTTAATGGAGTAATCAATTACTTACTCATTTTGTATTTACTCACTTACCAAAAATGCTATGTATGCTTACCAGGCTCTAAGCAGCATGTTACGTTTTAGTGATCACAATCAGAATGCACTCAATATTCTGTTTCACCCTGATCAAACAGAAAATACTCTTTGGATCAGAGAATGCATTCAATAGCAACAAAGGTGAAGTGTAATTTCAACTCTGATAGATTAAAAAACCTGCTTAGAAACTTCTCTAGAAGATGCACTTTGTTCTTATATTCTGCTCAGTGATACTTCAAAGAAAATCCAGGACTTACGTGAAACAACATGAATAATAACTTAGAATTAATTTATTTTATGTAGCCCTCATTTTACAAAACAGTTTCTTTTCCATCCCAAATAGCACATCATAAAAAATTTAGAATTAAATAGAGCACTAAGAGTAAAATGAAGACAAAATTGGCTCTCTTGAGTAGAGTAGCTAAGAGGTATCGTATGCTATTGATAGCTCTTAAAATATTTAGGAAGTCCATTCCCAAAACACATTAATGAAATAGAGTTAAGCAAAGGATAGAATTATTTTTCCTGGCAAAGATGATTAATGTTTCTTAATTTGTTGCATGCACAGAAGGGAAAACCAGGGCCTTTCATTTGAAAGGCACCGCTTTTCATTTGGCTCATATTCTTGAATGTACCTGATATATCCACAGTTGAGAAGAAAAACTGGAACTGAAAAAAGTTCATAAATGGGAATGGATATGGAAGAATTATTTGCTAAAAATCATTTTTTTCCTGCTTATTGATTATATTTGCAGCCTGTCTTAATTATCACATGCTGTCATAACAGAAATACCAAAAGTGGATGATTTGATCCAACAGGAATTTATTCTCTCAAAGTGTAGGAGACTAGAAGTCCAAATCTAGGGAAGGGTTTGCTTTCTCTGTCGTCTCTGAGGGATGATCCTTGTCATCAAGCTTCCCCTGGGTTTCACAGTATCTCAGCACAGAGACCCCAGATCCAAAGGATCTGCTTCTGGCTCTTCTTTCTTGATGACAGTGGATACCAACTCTACTTTTCTCTCTCCTTTTATTTCTTGTAAGGTAAAATATGATATAGGTCACAGCCCAGGAACACTTCCCTTTCATCGGATCAGGGATGTGATATTGATAAGGGTATTGTATCCCACTCTTAGCCTCTTAAAACTGATTGATGACATCAGATCACATCATGGGAGTGTTTATATCATTACATAGCTTCTCATTACATCATTGTATTATACTGAGAATCATGACCCAGGAAACCAAGCACATATTCTGGGGAGACATGATACAATCCATAAAAGAAACTTAGTGGACAGTAGTTAATGTTCAAGGTTCTTAATTTAAAGGTCATGGTTCAAACCCATCAGCTGCTCCATAGGAGAAAGTTGAGGTAGTTTTCTTCCATACAGGTTTATAGCCTTGGATACCATATGGAACATTTTCACTCTGTCCTATAGGGTCATTATGAGTTGGAATTGACTGGATGGTAGAAGGTTTGGTTTGGGTTGCACTGATTATATTAAGGGTAAGAATAATATAAAATCTGATCACAGAATGCTGGCACTGTGAAAGTCTCAAAGATCACTTAGGTCAATTCTCTGATCTCAAGATTAAGAATAATAGAGTAAATTTATAGGTACTTACTGGCCAAGGACAAAGAAGTAAATGTTGTTGGACTCCTGGTGTGGTGCTGTAGGATCATCACTGGACTGCAAACTACAAGGTCAGCAGTTCAAACCTACTAGCTGCTCCTTGGAAACTATAGAGTCACAACTCGTTGGAATTGGTTCAATGGTACTTAACAACAGAAAGTGAGAAACTAAGCTGTATCTCAAAATTCATTCTGAAAAAATAATTCTGACAAAAGCTATTTCAGTTACTATAAAGTAGCTGCAGCCTGGACACCAGCGATTTGATGAACAAATACATATTTTATGTAAAAAAGCAGAGTCCATCGGGAGTGTGTGTGTGTGGGCGGGGGCAGGCTTGCAGGGTATACCCTTTGGTTGGGTGATGATGCATGGAGGGGATTGTAACTATGGCAATGAAACGATATAGGATAGAATGAACGTAAAACCAATAGTCTCCCATGTAAACTATCACATAATTCACAATAAAACATTTATTAAAAAAAAAAAGCAGAGTCCATTTTGGAATAAAAAATATACATATACATATGTAGGAGGGTAAGTAAAAAAGTATAGGTACTCGGGTTCCAGTATGCACAAATTTATTCCAAACAAAACATGCTTCATCACATCTTTGTGATCAGAGGATGGCTGCAGAAAATTCTCTCAGTAACACATTTGTCTCAGTCTCATTTCTGTTGTTGTGAAGTGCCATCGAGTCAGTTCCAACCCATAGTGACCCTGTATAGGGTTTCCGAAGAACAGCTGATGAGCTTGAACCACTGACCTTACAGTTCAAACAATTTTGCAGTGTGGTGCATTAACCCACAGCACCACACCAGGACTCCTTATAGGGTATCTTTAAAACAAACAAACAAAAAAGTCCAGTCGCTTCCAAGGGGATCTACTGGGCCATTAAGTTTAAAGCACAAAGGTCAGTTTAGAAGGTTATAGCTACTAATTTTTCCGGACTCCAAAGCAGTAATCTTAATAGCTTTTCTTAAAAGACACAGGATGTTCACAGGGGCATGTTATGAAGTTTTAAGAAAATGGAAAACTGCATTGGTGAGGAAAAAAAAAAGCTAGGAAACTTGTGTGGGGAATTTTTTATCTGTCCTGACAATGTACCTGATCATTCTTTGAGAGTAGCAAGGGTTCTTCTATGAGAATTTTGTTGGGGAATCTTATTGGATACATTCTAGTCTTGGTCTTGCCACTTCAAACTTCTTTTTGTTTAAAAAACTCAAAGAACATTTCAAAGGAAACTGCCATTTTGATGTGGTGTGAATTGAAGAGTGCAGACTTCTTCATGGAAGATGAAAACACTTCTTTCAGAAGTATATAGTCATAAGTGGAGGATATATTGAGACATTAATAGCTTCACATTTTGATATCTATGTTTTTGTAAAGGTTCTATAATTTTGAAGCAATATTTTTTAATATATATACTAAAACCATGCCAAATCACTTCCACTGAGTCAATTCTAACTCACAGAGACCCTACATAACACTATACCTGTTCCATAGAGTTTCCAAGATGAGAGATTTTTAGGGAAATAAACAGTTTTAGCTTTTTTTCCATGGAGTGGTTGGTGGGTTTGAACTAGCAGCCCAACACTTAATCCACCTTACCACCAGATATATACATTATCCATATATTATAGAACCACAAGATTGTTGTTTCAAACTTACCAGCCACTCCATAGGAGAAAGATGATACTGTCTACTATCCTAAAGATTTATCATAAAATCTAAAATTAATAAATATGTATTAATTTATAATAATTTCAAATTTCATTAATAAAATAGATAATATGCAGTATTTTAATCTACTTATTTTATACTGTGAATGTATAATAGAAAATGTATGAGTAAATAAATATTCAAATCAATAAAACACTGTGCATGTTATCTATTTTATTAATTAAACTTGAAAACAAAATTAGTCTTCTGCTATATAAACAACATATAACATTCTAATAAGCATTTTAAAAAATACTTCCAAAAATAAAAATATCAATTTCAGGTTACTTACATGAAAAATAAAATTTCATTTTAGAATCCTCCTTATAACCCTTATAATTAAAAGAGCAAACTGTATCTGCATTGAAACATTTTTAAATTATCTTCCATTTTGATTCAAACTGTAATGAACAGATTTATAGCTCTGATCTTGTGAAACTCAATAGTATGTTCTCTTCAGAGATTATTTTCAGCATTTTCTCTCTACAAGTAGGAAATCTCTTTGGAGAAAGTCCATAACCAAGCCTTGCAGAGTAATGTTCTATAATTCACACCTAGGAGCAAAAAGCATTACTATTGTAATTTTGATCCAGATGCCAACCTCTCCTAAGATTTGGGTCACATTGTGCTATTTTTTTCAGATGTGCTTTCTTCTCCTAGGTAACTCATTTGCCATTTCTGAACATCTCTTTTTATGAGGAACAATTTCACAAAGTCTAAAAATGCACTTTGAATTTGGAGTATCTCAAAGAAGAAATAAAAGCTGGGAGCACAGCTTGAATCACAGAGTGTGCCCAAGGGTTTGAACTCTGGTAAGAAGCTATTTGAGAATTACTCATACTCTGTTCATCAATTCACTGGGGCCTTTAGGTGAAGGGAGAGTCTGAGTAAATCAAATTAGCAAAGTTAGTTAACAAGATAAAACAAGCGAAGGAAATCACTTGGGACTCACAAAATCACTTTTTTTAAAAAAAA
>NW_006408617.1:7669826-7677057 GCF_000296735.1 Chrysochloris asiatica
ACTTGTTCCCTCCTTTGAGCTACTGCTTCCATAGGTGTAGGTCAACACAAAATCACTTTTAATAAATAAAAAAAAACAACAAGGCTCCATACAAAATACTAATATGAAAGCAACTATCATCTCCTAACTCATAAACTAGAAGGGGAAATACTTAAATCTGATAGAGACACTTTACTAGACACTTCACTTATGATTATTTGTGATATGTTTGTGCTGCTTCATAAAGATACTGTGACAGACAAATTGGAGGTCACATATCATTAAAACCTTGGTTTCTAATTCGATTCTCCCACAAAATGATCCAAGGGCCCTTGGAGTGATGGCTGGATCTAGGACTGGATCAGGAAACATTCATGATGTATCTGTAACATCTTGTGCCAGACGTTAAGAAAGTGCTAAAAAATAAACAAACTCCAAAACAT
This sequence comes from Chrysochloris asiatica, assembly GCF_000296735.1. NCBI lineage: Eukaryota > Metazoa > Chordata > Mammalia > Afrosoricida > Chrysochloridae > Chrysochloris > Chrysochloris asiatica. The sequence goes on from NW_006408617.1 coordinate 7,670,249, forward strand.
TGATGGCAGTAAGTCAAAGGGGCATGGAAGAGAACTGAAAGTCTCCTAATGGCCAAAGCTGAAATATTACCCAAAGTGTAAAACAAATGTAAGAATCCACAGTGACAGTAAAACAAGAGAAATGTCCTGTACAAAGAGATTCAAAATAATTTATATAGGGAGAGTTGTTGTTGTTGTTGTGAAGTGCTGTCGAGTCGGTTCCGACCCATAGCGACCCTGTATAGGGTTTTCGAGGAGCAGCTGGTGAGCTTGAACCGTCGATTTTGCCGTTCAAACGGCTTTGCAGTCTGGCGCATTAACCCACAGCGCCACACCAGGAGAGCAGGCTGAGCACGCCTCTCTACTCCATAACTGAGGCCTGCTTAGTGATTCACTTTCAAAGTGTATGGTATGGAAAAAAAGGAAAAAAATAGTTACTTTATGGTAGAGAATTCTTACAACATAACCTTTTCATATTGATCAAGCTCAACATTATTGATCAAGCTCAATAGAGTGATTAGTCTCAATATTAAAAATAAACAAAAAAATGTGTTGTCTTGATTCAATGTAGACTTATAATAACCCTACAGGACAGAATGAGGAGCTCTGGTAGTGTAGTGATTATGAATCGGGCTACGAACCTCAGGGTCAGCAGCTCGAAACTACCAGCTGACCCGCGGGAGAAACGAGGCTTTCTGTTCGCGTAAAGATTTACAACCTCTGAAACATTATGCAGCGTCACTGTGAGTCGGTACAAACTCCACAGCACATACCACCACCATAGGATGAGTAGAACTACCCATAGGGATTCCAAGGCTGTAAATCTTTACAGGCGATCATCACATCTTTTTCCCACAGAGCAACTGGTGATTTGTAACTACAAATATCTTATCATGGATACCATGATAAGATAGAATAAAATGTCACTTTACCTCTGTGTTCGTCCTCCTCAAATTTCATAATCTCAGTCTAATTATGAGACACACATCAGACAAATTCCCAACAATAAACCTCCTACAGTATGTCTGACCAATGCTCCTCAAAACTGTTAAGACATCAAATTCAAGGAAAAGTCTGAAAAACTGTTAGCTAAGAGTAATCTAAGAAGACATAACTAGTAAATATAATGTGTTCTGGATGGCATGCAGGAAAATCCATAGTAAATGAAAAAAGAAAAAGGAAATCTGAAAATGTATGGATGTTAGTTCATAAAAATGCATCAATATCATTAATAAATATACCATACTAACGTAAGGTGATAGGCATAGGAGAAACTGAGTGTGGGGTATTATATAGAACACAAGCTCCCATTGTTTCTGTAAAGCTAGAATGTCCTAAAAATAGGTTATTATTTTTAAATATTTATAAAGGCAAATAAACAAAACTCTTCTGGAATTGTGTACAATAAAAAAATGAAAAAAATATGGACCAAAATACTCAGAAAAAACTCACTTAGCTTTGTAGAAGTGGCATGAAAGAGAAACATTTTTACACATAATTATACATGTTCACAGGATTTGTGTATTTATTTTGTATTTCCTTGCCAGTTTAATGATATTTAGATGTAATTTATAAGAGAAGAGCTAATTGCCATTGGAGTAAATCACTAAATCAAGGTTTCAGTGGTGACAAGATGGCAGACTAGGCAGAAACACAACCCAGACCCTCTGCTACAAAGATACAAACAACCAAATGAAACATGAAAATTATAGTCCTGGAATCCTCAGTTTCAGATGAAGGGATAGAGAAGTGTATTGAATGCTTAATAGGAGAAGAATCTGAACACATGCAGCAAAAAAAAAAAAGAAGAGAGACTGGTGACCTGTACCAATCAACCAGATACAGCATAGCCATCTTAAACTCTGAATTGTGAGCAGCTCCCATCTGCCTACACCCCCAGTGAAGTTCACACTCTTGCAGCATTTGGAGTCACATAGTGGTGAGGATCACAGTTGTGAGACCCATAAAAGTGAGTTGGGAATTTTCTGCACCAACTCTGGTGCCAGGATCCAGGTAAACCATGCTCCAAACCTGCAGATCTTGCCCTGGCTACCACTGGACTATCCCTAATTAGGAGAAGTAGCTGAACAGACACAGGGCTTGAGGAAGGGATGAAAGAGACAAGCGATCTATTCCCTTATGGCCATCTTGAATTTTCGTGGGTGGTTTTGAAGGCAGAGGGAGATTGATGGTGCAGAGACATCCTGCTTATTGGCAATATTTATTCTTGTGTTCCACATTATCTTGGTGACCAGAGGTATGGACAGCCCCCACCTGCATAGAGTTCTAGTGAAACTCTTCTTCCCAAGTGGTCAGAGCTGTAGGGTGGTGAACTGTGCAGTTGTGAGCCACAGCACAGTGAGTTAAGAGCTAGAAGCACCAATTCTGGTGTCTGGAATCAGGTGTGGTCTGCTCAAGACCTACAGAACTGGTTCTGGCCAGGCCTGGAATAGTGGTAACTTTCAACCTTAGCTGCCCTTTGGGACAGATACTCTGATCCCTCAGTTCCTTTGGGGTCTGCCCAAACAATTGGATTGGGTCCCCAAAATAGATACTATCTAAGTGTATAGGAACACCATGTAAGACCAGGAGTATCTACGCCTCATCCCTTGCCCACCCAGCATGTGAGCTCCTTGGCTGACAGGAGACCATCTATCCTCCTGAAAGATGATAAGGTAAGCATTCAAGACACTGAACAAACCTCAAACAGGAAATTACCAAGACACGACTTCTAGCAGGTGGCAGACTAGGCAGATACACTACATGGACCCTCTACAACAAATATTTAAGAGCTCAAATAAAACAGACACAGATGAAAATGATGGAACCCTAAACTTTAGAGGAAAGGTTAGAAAAGTGGATTGAGTACTTTCTGGGAGGAGAAGCTATAAAGGGATGATGAGAGAGGGAGTCTGACTGGTAAATGGCAGGCTAGATGTGGCTTGACCATCTTTAACTTTTTTTGAGAAGCTCTGGTAACAGAAGGTGGCCTGGCAGATCAGATTCCCACAGGTGATAAGAAAGGTGTGATCCCTTCTTTTTCTCAATGCTCCCCTGGTTACCAGAGGTGTGGCCAACTCCTATCCTCATCCACAACCAATATAGACCCTGATTTCTGGGAGTTCAGAGCTGTGTGGTTAGGAGTCACACCAGTGTAAGGTGGGGGCCGGCTGTTTGGCTTTGTGCTTGGATTCAGACTGGCTCAGCTCCAGAACTCACAGAGCCACCTGACCAGCATTGTTTTATAGAAACCCTCATAATCAGCCACACTGCCCTCAGCTGCCCTTTGGTCCTGAAACCTGAACCATGAAGGGCCTCCACTAACTACTTCTGGAATGAGTGCCCTGAACATAGATGTACCTAGGCCTACAGGAATTCTTGCTGTCACATCCCTCACACACCTACCTCATGAGCTCCTTGACTGGCAGGATACCCCTAAAGTTTTCTCCTTTCTGGGTTCAACAGCTGCACTGGTGGTTTTATTGGTTTTGGTGTTTCCCTTTCATTGTTTCTGTTTGTTTATTTTTTCTTCTACCTCTTTTGAATTTTATCCTTACTATCTTCTCTTTTGTCTTTCCTTCTGTTTCTCATTCCCCTCTCCTTCTTTTTTCCTATTTTTAATCTTTCTTTACTACTCTCCATTCTTTGTCTCTTTTCCTTTTACCTTTTCCTGTTTTTTTCTGTTTTATGTTTTTTCCCCCATTTCTCCTTTTTATTTTCTGTTATTTTTCTTTTCTGTAGCTCCATATTTCTGTCTCTTTTTTCTCTTCTTAATAAAAATGTTTTTTTTTTTTCCTGGTTACTGCTTGTTTTTATTCTTTTTTTTTTGCTTTTTTATTTTCTCTTTTCATTATTGTTGTTTGTTTGCTTATTCTGTTTTGTTTTCTTGTGTGTGTGTGAGGTTTTTCCTCCTTCCCACCCAACAGAAGACAAAAACTATGTTTTTGTACCAGCCACAACTGTACCATTTGCAGCTCCAATGTTGAACAAAGACAGTAGCAGCTCCTATATTACTTGGTCAACAATAGATAGTAGCCAACACCAGCTAAACCCACCCTAAACTTAGGTGTGTGACCAGCGAAATGAGATAGATACACATGTTTCCATTTTTTAACTACACCCACAGGAGACAACATACAGTCATCAAGTAAATACAAATATGACATCACAATGTCTCAGAGACAACAGATAATTTTATCTCACACAAAGAAATGAGAGTGAATCGTAAAACAAATGATCAAGATGCAGAGTCAGAAAATGTTTTTGAGGAAGAAACATTAACCAAAGGAACTAATAGAAAAAATACACTTTAAAAATGATATTTAGGTACTTTCAAATGATTGACACAAAGATGGAGGAAAACAAGGAGAACACAGCAAAAACTTTAGAATAATTCAGAAAAATACAAGAAGAAGAGCCATACAAAATAAATGCAAAGTTTGAAACCATACAAAACTTGCAGTTAGAAACCCAGAATATTAATATTAATTATTTAAGAAGTGGACAATGCTCGAAAGGGTAAAGGAGTAGATGTGAAGCAATGCAAGCCCAAATGAGTGAGCTTGAAGAGAAATTTCTCAGTATTAGTGTACTAGAAGAACTATCAGAAAAAGAATGAAAATATCCAAAGAAAAACTTAGAGTTATGTGGATGATCAGAATTCCAGAACATGAAGAGAAAAAAAGCACAAAGAAAATATTTGAAGCATTGTTGGAAGAAAATTTCCCTAGCATCATGAAAGACAAGAAGATAAGTATACAAAAAGATGAATATACCCAAAACAGGATAGATGCAAGAAGAAAATCACCAAGATATATCATAGTCAAACTTTCCAAAACCAAAGACAAGGAAAGAATTCTGAAATCAACTCAGGAAAAACAACAACAACAAAAAATTATCTACAAAGAAGAATCATAAGACTGAGCTCTGATTTCTCAGAAGAAACCAGACAGGCAAGGAGGCAATAGGATAACATATACAAAACACAGAAAGAAAAATATTGCCAAACAAGAATCATATACCCAGCAAAGCTTTCCCTCAAATATGATAAATAAATAAACAGAAATTAAAGGAATAACCAGACCAACTTTACAAAAAAATACTAAAGGGTGCTCTTTGGACGGAGAATCAACAATAGCAGACAACAATATGACATCATCACCTGGAAATCAATACTGGTATAGAAGTATTTTAGTTCCATATGATAAGCACTGGACTGCAAACCACAAGGTCTGTGATTTGAACCTGCCAGCTGCTGAGGATTTCTGTTCCCACAAAAATTCAAAGCTTCTGAATTCCTAAACTTGGTCACTATGAGTTTGAAACTGACTTGACAACACTTAACAATAACAACAACAAAGTAAAACAGACCTATAAGACTGAAAATACAGAACCAGAGATATCAATTTATAATGAAGTCAGCTAAAAAAGCAAAAAGAGCGAATACTTTAGAAACAGAACTTCCAAAACAGTAAGGAAGTCAAGTAGATTTCAAGACCATTGTCAAAAGTTAAGAAAAGGTTTTCTTGATAAAAGAAACATTCTATGATGGTTATGGTGTTGGAGGGATAGGGAAAATTATTCACAGCCTAGAGGGTAGACACATTAACATGAATGATATAATAGGCAATATACAGTAAGAGGGATGTTGGCAGAGGAAAGATGAAGGTAGCAGGAGGCGCAGTGATGAATGCAAGAGTTAAAATGAATAGGTAAATACTGTTAACTGGAGTTAAGGAGTTGTTGTAGCATAGTGTGCTATACGTTGGGCTGCTAACTGCTAGGCTAGCAGGTCAAATCCACCAGTTGCTCCATAGAAGAAAGATGAGGTTTTCTATTCCCATATTCCTCAGAAACCCTATATTGGGTAGCTATGAGTTGAAACTGACTCGACAGCACACAGCAGCTACAGGAGGTACACTGAGAAGATTGCAATCATTGTCATGAAGCAAAGTATATGATTTATTGAATGTAAAACTGATGATCTGCTCTGTAAACCTACACTTAATTCTCAGTAAAATATTTTTTTATAAATAAAAGACCATATTGATGAGAAGCACAGGAAAAATAAATAAATAAATAAATACAGAAAATCAGCAAGACATATCAAAATCAAACTCTCCAAAATGAAAGACAAGGTAAGAATGCAACTCGGGAAACACTGTTACCCTACAGCGGAGAACCAGTAAAAATAAGCTCTGATTTCTCAACAGAAAGTTCTGCCTTTTCAGACAAGTAGGCAATGGGAAGAAATATACAAAATTCTGAAAGAAAAATATTGCCAACCAAGAATCACAACCCAGTAAAATTGTCATTCAAATACAATGGTATAATTAGAACATTTTGAGATAAATAAAAATGAAAGGAATTTGTAATAACCTGACCAATTTATCAAAAAACACTAACGTGAGTCCTCTGCACTAAGAATCCAAAATGGACAACAACCTGAAATAGACATACACACTAACACCATCCAAAATTCACTTCAGACAAAGAAGTATCCAAAGTAAAACAAATCTATAAGTTGGAAAATAGGGAGCAAGATATATCAATTTATAATGAAGACAACTACTAAGCAAAAAGAGGGAAAAGTTAATTATAGAACTTGAAAATGATGAGAAAGTCAAGTAGAATTCAAGATAAAAAAGACTGTTTTTAAATGGGGAAGAAATGACTAAATAACAGCGTATCTTCAAAGAACATTAATACTGCTTCACATCAAATCAAGAAAAAGGAAAACCGTGAAGATTTAGTAAACACTGAAACAACAACCATGAACATGTTAGCCTGAATATTCACAAAACAAAATGAATTCAGCAAAGAAAAACATG
>NW_006408617.1:7677778-7684622 GCF_000296735.1 Chrysochloris asiatica
ATACACCACTTTTGATGAAGGACAGAACTAGAAAGAGCAAGAACACAGAAGAACTAAGCACACAGTCAAACAATTTTACATCATAGACTTATGCAGAGCACTCAACCAAACAAGGCCTGGGGAATTGGTGAAACACAAATTGAAATCTTTCAACAAACTGATGCGGCACTGGAGGCAATGACTCATCTATGTCAAGAGAATTGTAAGACAGCTACCTGGCCAACATATTGAAAGACATCTATATTGGTGCCCAGTCCAAAGACAGGTGACCCAAGAGAATGTGGGAGTTATCAGATAATATCATTAGTATCAAATGCAAGTAAAATTTTGCTAAAGAGAATTCAGAGTGCTACAACAATACATTGGTAGAGAGCTGCCAGAGGTTCAAGCCATATTCAGAAGAGGACATAGAAGTAGGGATATCATTGTTGACATCAGATGGATCTTGGCTGGAAGCAGAGAGTACAAGAAAGATGTTGACCTGTGCTTTATTGATTATGCAAAAGCTTTTGACTATGTGGATCATGGCAAGCTATGGATAACATTGTGAAGAATGGATATTCCAGAAGACTTAATTGTGTTCTTGAGGAACCTGTGCATAGACCAAGAGGCAGTTGTTCAAACAGAACAAGAGGCACAGAATGGTTTAAAATCAGGAAAGGTATGCATCAGTGTTGTATTCTTTCACTGTACTTATTCAATCTGTATGCTGAGCAAATAATCAGAGAAGCTGGATTATATGAAGTTTACGATTATATGGCATCAGGATTGGAGGAAGACTCAATAACAACCTGCGATATGCAAATGATACAAACTTGTTTGTTGTAAGAGAAGAGGACTTAGAAATTGTCAGAGTTCATTTTGCTTGGGCCCACTATCCATACTCATGGAAGCAACAGTCAAGAAATCAAATGACATATTACATCAGGCAAATCTGCTGCACAAGACCTGTTTAAAGTACTCAAGAGCAAAGATGTCAGTTTGAGGACTGAAGTGCATCTGTCCCAAGCAATGGTATTTTCAATGGGCTATATATGTGTGAAAGTTAAGAATGAATCAGGAAGACCATAGAATAATTGAAGCCTTTGCCAGAAAAAAGGAATCTGTGTTGAAAGAAGTACACAGAATTTTTCTTGAAATCCAGGATGGTTGAGACTTTGTTTCTTATAATTTGGAACTGTTATTAGAAGGGACAAGTCCCTGGAAAAGGACATCATGTTTAGTAAAGTGGAGGGACAGGGTAAAGAGCAAGACCCCCAATGAGATGAATTAGCATAGTGGCAGTAGCAATGAGCTGAATCATAACAATGATTGTGAGGATTGAATAGGACCAGGCAGTGTTTTGCTCTGTTGTGTATGGTGTTGCTATGAGTCAGAACTGACTTTACAGCACCTAATAATAACAACAATAAATAGTACCCTGTGTCACATAGTATTGATGTGTGATCTTGGGCAAATCTATTTCTCTGAACTTGAGTTTCCTTGTTTGTAAAACTGAGAATAATGGCATTTCCGGCACTGGGCACGTGATGAGTAAATATGATCAAGCATGTGCAAATTTGGACTTATGTAAAAGCATCTATGTTTAACCAAACACTTGCTGTATAGAAGATGGGAGAGTGGGTAATAAATGATAGTTTACTTACTCATAAGAATGTTGGGTGATTGATGAATTAGTACACTTTTACATTCCCTATAGAAAACATAGAGCCCTGGTGAGCCACTTTAGGATAAACACTGGACTGTAAGGTCAGTTGAACCCCAAAGCTGGTGGTTCAAACTTACTAGTTGCTCCTCAGAAATCCTATATAAGTTTGCTGTGAATCAGAACCGACCCGGTGGCACTTCACAACAACAACAATAGAAAATGTACAATGAATAAAGAAAGCCATAGAAGAATCAACACATTGAAATGGTGGTATTAGTGAAGAATATTCAAAATACCATGGACTACCTGAGCTACCAGAACAGAGTCCTGGTGTGGCACTGTGGATTAATGCACTGGACTGCAAAGTCGATTTGAACCACAGGGTCAGTGGTTCAAACTCACCAGTCACTCCTTGGAAACCCTATACAGGGTTGCTATGGGCTGGAACCTACTCGATGGCACTTAACAACAACAAACCAGAAGAACAAATAAATCTTGGAAGAAGTACAGATAGAATGCCCCTAGAAGCAAGGATGGCATGGCTTTTTCTGTCTTCTTTGGACATGTTGTCAGAAGGGGCCAATCCCTGGAGAATGACATCATGCTTGGTAAAGTGGAAGATCACCAAAAAAAAGGCATACCTTCAACAAGAGAGACTGATACAGTGGCAGCAGCAATAGGTTCAAATATAACAGTTGTGAGCTTGGTGCAGGACCAGGCTGTGTTTTGTTCTGTTGTGCATCAGGTTCACTATGAGTTGTACTCAACTCAAAGGCACCTAGTAACGACAGCAACAACATAAAAGATCTATACTCTCTAAAGAAAGTTGCAGCTAAGAATATTTCCACAGAGTTACGGAAGGGATTTAGGGCAAATTAGGAATTCATATCCAGGTAAAACATCACTCTAAAAATTCTCCTACACATCGTTTCTAGTAACAAGAAATAATTAGAATGTTTTGTTTTTTTTTTTAATTTGAGAGCTTATTGCATCTAAGAGGAGCACAGTGGCTCTGTAGGATAAGCATTGGACTGAGAATCACAAGGTTGGTAGTTCAAACCCACCAACCTCTCCTAGGGAGAAAGAGGAGACTTTCTACTATTACAAAGATTTACAGCCTCAAAATCCCTATACTGGGTTGTTATGAGTCAGAACTGTGTAGCTGTCACTTAACAACAACAACAACAATTACATCTAAGAGGAGGCCTGGTGGCACGGTTAATCCCTGAGTGGCTGACTAAAAGGTTGGCAGCTGGAATCCACACAGAAGCTCCATGGAAGAACTGGTTATCTACTAGAAACACTGAAAACCTACTGCGAAGTCCATTCTGACACATGGTGATTGGTCATCCGATGTAAAGACTGTTATTGTTGTCCTTTAAGTGCCCTTGAGTCAGTTCTAAATCATATACAACAATCTGTATAAGGTTTCCAAGGAGCAGCTGGTAGGTTTGAATTGCCGACCTTGTGGCTCACAGTCCTGTGCTGATCCTACAGCACCACACCAGGAGTCCTAATATAAAGATTAGAGACTGACATGGCAGCAGCACTCTAGGAAACCCTATGAGGCAATTCTACACTGTCACATGGGTGTCTATGAGTCAGAATCAATTCCAGGACCCCCAACAACAATTGCATCTAAAACAAACAAAATAAAGAATTGCCTGTTGAAGACAGTTTCTTTCTATTTTTTTCATCCTTTTACATCTAACCATGCATATTTTATATATTTTTTAACCTTAAAATTCTTGCAGGTATTTCTTTATAAGAAAAGATCAACATATTACATTTAAAAACCACATTTTGGTTTGCAGGGGATATTTAAGTCATCATCTCTGACACATGATTAAGAAAGTATACAGTCCATATTGTACAGCACATCTCTCTGGAAAACCATGGAGAGGAAAGGAAAGAGGGTTGCAGAGGCACTATAGGTAAGGCACCCAAAAAGGAATGATAAGAATAGATTCTTGGGAGGCCAAAAGTAAGGACAGTGAAGCAGGAAGGAAAACCAGGATAACAAAGGACTGGCATGGCCAGCTGCAGAGTGAACAAAGTGGAGGATGGGTTAAAGTTAGGGGAGAGCAGAAAACACAGAGGAGGGCATTAGGTAGCTCTCAGAATTACCCTGGCCCTCCTGAAACTTGAACCCCACTGAGAGAGTGGCTGTGTTTAAGGTGGTCCAGGAAGGTTAAAAAAAAAAAGGGGGGGGTGGGGTGGGAATTGAATATCAGAAAACATTTTCTGTAATGTGTAATGAGATCTGCTTATTGGTGAATTCATGCCCTAAGGAACACAATACATGTACTGTCATCTGAAACATGCTGAATTACACAGGAAAAGAACACTATATATTATGGTGAGAATTTGTAAATTCTGTGTTTCATCTTATGACTCAGTAGCCTACTACACAGAGGTACTTGATGTTGTTAAGTTAGAGATGAGACATTATTACTAATGTTTGTCTAGAACTGTTTGATTTTTAAAGACTTGGTGGCTTCACAGTTACTTTCATTATCTAAATCTAGAAAGCTGTGAACTCAGGAGTCCCTCAGATAACTGGGCCATTCATTTAGAGCACTTATGTTACCCACATAAAGCACTTGGGTAATTGGTCCTTACAAGTTGGACTATTTGAGGTGCCCTGTTGACACTATGGCTAAGGGCTTGGCTGATAACCAAAAGGTCCATGATTTGAACTCACCAACTTTCACCAGAGAATGATGTGACATTGTGCTTCCATAAAGGTTTGTAACCTTGGAAACGCTATGGGGCAATTCTGTTCTGTCCTATAGCATTGCTATGTGTTTGAATTGACTCTACTGCAATGGGTCTTATGTTGTTGTTGTTGTTAAGTGCCGTTGAGTCGGTTCCGACCCATAGCGACCCTGTACAGGGTTTCCGAGAGTGTAAATCTTTACGGGAGTAGAAAGCCTGATCTTTCTCCTGCGGAGCTGCTGGTAGTATTTGAACCGCTGACCTTAAGGTTCGCAGCCCGATTCGTAACCACTATGCTACCAGAGCTCTGCAATGGGTCTTATAGGACTTTTTAATGTGTTGGAATAAAAACAGGATATATACAACTTTTGATATCTGCCATTGCTGACTAGTTGCTTTGGATGTTCTATGTGGCATACTGTTACTTCAGGTTAGCTGTCATACTAAATCAAGGATTGCTCCTCACTCATCGTAGTGGAACAGTTCATCTTGCTAGGGATGCATATTTGTGCAGTTTTGCATCAATAACAAGAAACAGTGTTTGTAAGTAGTCTAATATTTTTCAAGGAAGAAAGAAAAAGAACAATGTATCTAAGCAGCACTCGATTTTTCTGAGTAAAGTGAACCTACTGCATTCTACTTTGATAAATGATGCTAACGATGCTTGGGGACTTTTACAGGTTTGTAATTCTTCATTTCAATACACTATCATTTTCCATTATTTTCTAAGGCACTTATACGCTTTTAAACTCAGTTTGTTAGACGGCCAACTCTCCCTCATCATTCGTTTTGGGTACAATGCATTTAGGAACTGAATGATCAGAGATGAATCTACCCTTAATTTTACCTTTTCCCATAGTGCCTCTCATGCTTAATTTTATTGTTGCAGCTATTTCAATGAAACAGGTGATTTTTCTTCCTTCCTTAGATTTTAAAATCAGGGAATGCATTAGATTCCACTTTTCTTCTTTTGGGGTTGGAACATTTGTACTAGATTGGTGGTGGTGGTGGTTATGTATCATGGAGTTCTGACCCATACTGAGCCTGTATAGGGTTTATGAGGTTGTAAATCTTTATGGGAACAGCCTCATCTTCTTTGCACAGAATTTCTGGTGGGTTTCAACGGTCAACCTTGGGCTTAGCAGTCCAATGCATAATCCACCATACTACCAGAGCTCCTTTGTACTAGATTGTTGTTGTTGTTAAGTGTCATTAAGTTGGTTCTGACTCATAAGAACCCAGTTAAGGGTTTCAAGGAGCAGCTGGTGGGTTTGAACTGCTGACCTTGTGGTTCATAGTCCAGTGCTGATCCTACAATTTCACACCAGAAGGGGAAAAAAAAAGAATAATTAAAAAGATATATTGTGATGAAAGGAGACACAGATGGGTAACTGGTGATACTGTAGTGAATAATGCTTATCAGGATGGATTATGAGGGTTGGAAATGCAAAGGTAGAAGTTTTGTAACAAGGAAGGGAGTGATAATTCTCCATGATAGGAGCGGAGGCCTCTGGGACCATCAACGGAGAAGAGCCGAGAGCGGGACCCTGCCCAGCGAAACAGAGATGCCTGAGATGGAGACAGTGATGATGACGTGGAGTGATGAAGCGACTGGGGACTTTGGACTCAGAGAGGGAAAGGGACTGTGGGCCGAAAACTGGGGGGAGGAGGGGGAAGTGTAGGGGGTGGGTTTCTGGGGTATACCCTTTGGGTGGTTGATGATGCATGGAGGGGATTGGAACCATGGCAGTGAGATGATATACAAAGGAATGAATGTAAAACTGAAGTTCTCCCATGTAAACTATCATATGTTGCTGTTATGTGCCGTGGAGTCGGAACCGACTCATAGCGACCCTGTACAGGGTTTCCGAGGCTGTAAATCTTTACGGGAGCAGAAAGCCTCATCTTTCTCCCGCGGAGCAGCTGGTAGTTTCGAACTGCTGACCTTGCGGTTCACAGCCCGAGTCGTAACCACTACGCTACCAGAGCTCCTTAAACTATCATATAATTCACAATAAAACATTAAAAAAAAAGATATATTGTAAATAAATATAGCCTACCAGTTCTTTTTAGTCATTGTTGGTGGTGTTAAGTGCTACCAAGTCAGTTCTGACCCATAGCAACCCTGTATAGGGTGTCTGAAAAGCAGCTGGTAAGCTTGAACCATAGACCTCAAGGTTCAAAGCAACTTTGCAGTACAGTGCATTAATCCACAGTGCTACAACTATTTGGTCATAGGCGATAGTGTTTCTTAAATCTGTATGATTTACCAGTTTGTGTCAGAACATTTCAAATTTTTAACTTACTTGAATTATTAGTAAACAAATTTAAGGAGGTGGTATACCTCACATCTGGGAATATTGCCAATGTGGTCTTTACCCTAAAAGTTAGTTGTCCTATAGGAACTCACATCTTTCTCAAATTGTATCCTTTTCATCTTGACGAGATGGGGAAAAAATCAGAAAAATCTCAGCTTTA
>NW_006408617.1:7684892-7705150 GCF_000296735.1 Chrysochloris asiatica
GAGTGGCTGGTAGATTTGAACCTTGTGGTTAGCAGTCTAGTAATAACCCTATAGCATCACATCAGGACTCTAAGGGTAAAGTAGGGGTCTCTTTATTTGTCTGACCTCTTCTGGTTGGATAGAAGATGTTACTGACAAGTTATAGCCATAAATAATAAACACAACTGGCCTATTGTATGTGTAGGATCATAGAATAAGAATGCACTGGACTACAAGGTTGGTTTGAACCACAAGGTCGGTAGTTCAAGCTCACCAGCCATTCTTCAGAAACTCTATGCAGGGTGGCTATGGGTCAGAACTGACTTGACAGCATTTAACAACAACAGTATATATGTATATGTATATGTATGTATATGTATATGTATATATATATATATACATATATATAAAACTCTTGCCTGAGGTTTTTTTTTTCCTTTACTATTTTCTTTTTTGCTGTCATTTATTTCTCTGTTTGTTTTCCTTCTCTTGTGTATATGTTTCCTCTTCTTGCTTCACCTAACAGGAGACACCAGCTGCGACCATGCAACCTAACCAAAACTGTACCCTCTACAAACAGCAAACAGAGAATGTTCCACAAGCTCATCTCCTAATCACACCCACCAAGAGGCAGTTGGTGAGTGTCCAAGAATACCCAACATATAATCATCAACTGAATACAAGTTCAACAACACTACAATGTCTCAAAAGAAGCAGACCATTTTTGTTCACATGAAGAAACAGGACAGAGAGGTTCAAACAATTGACCAAAAGTTAGAAAACATTTTTGAGGGGGAAAAAAAAGGCATTGTAACTACCTGAAATAGAACTCAAGAGAATGATGTTCCGGTACCTCCAAATGATTGGCAGAAAGGTCAAGGAAAACGACAAAGAATTCAGAAAAGCACTACAAGAACAACCAAACAAAATAGATAAAGAATTCGAGACAATACAAAACCTACAAATAGAAATCAAGAAGACTAATACTAAGATATCAGAAATTGACAATATAGTGAAAGAGCAAAGGAGTAGATTTGAATCAATAGAATTCCAAGTAAATGAGCTTGAGGACAAGCTTCTCAATACTAGTAAGCTAGAAAAATAATCAGAAGATATTCAGGCAGCCAACAAACATATGAAGAAATATTCATGACCATTAGTTACTACAGAGATGCAAAAATCAAAACAACGAGAAAACATCTCACGGCAGCATTAATATCAATGTTCAGAAAACAGCAAATACTGGTGAGGGTGTGGCGAGACTAGGAGGCTCCTACATTGTTGGTGGTACTGTAATTTGGTCCAACCACTGTGGGAAACGGTTTGACGCTCTCATAGAAACTTAGAAATAGAAAGACCATATGAACCAGCAATCTCTCTACTTGGTATTTATCCACAAGAAATAAGAGCCAGGACACAAGTAGATATACATACAGCAATGTTCATCAGACCACTATTCACAATAGCAAAATAATGGAGAGCACCTAAATTGGCATCAGTGGAAGAATGGGTAACAAACTTTGGTATATACACAAATGGAATACTATGTACTGTTGAAGAATAATGGTGAATTTGTGAAAAGTCACATAGTATGGATGAACCTGGAGGACATTATGTTGAGTGAACTTGTTATTGTTGTTAAATGCCGTGGATTTGGTTCTGCCTCCTAGCAAACTTATATATGGTTTTCAAGGAGTAATTGGAGAATTTAAACCACCAAACTTGTGGTTCAAACAGACATTGCAGTCCAGCACATTAAACCACAGCACCACACCAGGACCCCTGAGAGAAATTAGTCAATGAAAAAAATTAGTCAATCATAGTTTTTTGCCTTACATGGGTTCTGGCTTTTATGGATTTTATGTATTCCATTATTTTACATAATGGAATATTACACAGTAATAAAAAGTAATGGGCTAAAACAATTCTTTTATAAGTGATATGCTTATGACCACAGTTTAAAATAATAATAACGAATTGAGACCCTTTATGAATAAGTTTTCTCATTCAAAATGGAAAATGCTTCTGTTTACTTCTGTTGACTAATATGTGGCCTGTGTAGCCAGCTGAACTCCATATTGGTAAGTACCATGGAGTTGGTTCGGACTTATAGTGACCTTGCACGAGGTTTCCATGGCTGTAAAGCTTTACGGAAGCAGAATGCCTCCTCATCTTTCTTCCGCGGAACTGCTGGTAGTTTTGAACTGCTGACCCTTAGGTTGGCAGCCCGACTCGTAACCACTATGCTACAAGAGCTCCTTGAACTCCATATAGATAACTGTTATATTTCAACTATATTCTAGTTTACTTTGCATGTAATCTTGAGGATGTGATTGACAAAATAAGGTGGATGCAATACTGTCTCCATTATGTTAGCTAAACTATAACTTATTGGTGTAAGGCTAGGGTCAGTTTGAAAAATAACAAAACAAAACAAAAAATCATTTAGCATTTCATATAATCACAGAACAAGATGGAATTTCAATTATATAAAATAATCATTTTGCAAGGGCCAATGCTAAAAATTCAGAGAAATAAAGAGATTTGCCTAAGGTTATATAGCTCATTAGTGTTGTAAGGGCCGTGAGATTGGTTCCAACTCAAAGCAACCCTTTCTAGCGTTTCCTAGAAGCGGCTGGTGAATTTGAACCTTCGACCTCGTGGTTCAAACAACTTTGCGGTCCAGTGCATTATCCTACAGCACCATAGCAAGCTCATTAGTGTAAGAAGACTTAATCCAAGAATGTCTAGTCACACATTACTCCCTGGAATCAATTGATAGCTTTCAAAACGAAGTATCTGGCCCATTTTCTCCATATTGATTTTTGAAACCTGCACTCTATATTTTTCCCCTTAAAAGAACAGTCCGTATATTTACTTTGCTTCTACCATAACTCTCAGAACCTTGTGAAGAATCAGGTTCCTCCAACGGTTGATCTTTAATTATGGATGGAAAAGTTTTGCTACAAATACTGCAAAATTGCTTTTTTTTTTTCTTTGACCCCTCTGTGCTAATTCTCTTGTTGGAATATTGGTATCAGATCATTCTAATCATATATTTAAGGAGCTCTGGTAGCGTAGTGAACACGAATTGGGCTGCTCACCTCAAGGTCAGCAGTTCAAAATAACCAGCTGTTCCATGGGAGAAAGATTAGGCTTTCTACTTCGGTGAAGATTTACAGCCTTGGAAACTCTATACAGGGTCATTATGAGTCGGAACCAACTACTTGGCGCGTAACCACCAATCATGCATCTGTCTCTTAGTTTTGTTATTTCTCATCCCATTTTAAAATGGTACATAAACATAGCCCAAACTATATAAAGGTCATTTATTCACAAATGTATAGAATTTAACTTGTTTCAAAAACTTTCATTATTTTTATTTGTGAAGCATCCAATCTATGTTACTATAGGAAATGTAATCCTACTTGAGGTAAATTTTCTTAAGGTCTCCTTGTGTATTTGCCTACAGACGAATTAGCATTCTTTATTTAAATAGTCTTCAGCACTTACTTGCTAATGCTTGGTGTCAAGCTATACAAAGGTCACAAGACAGAAAGCTCTAAGAACTCATTAAAGAATTAAACATACTCTGAGAGCATTTAAAATGATTCAAGATTTCCTATCAAACTTCTGTACCTGGGGTGACTATGCTGAGATCACTTTGAATAGGGAGCATGGTAAAATATTGTTCTACTAGCTAAAACCTTGGCATTTTGTTTCTCACAATGTTAAAATATCTACTCTAAAAAGCCTGGTGGGTAAAGGCATCTATATTTTATTACTGTCAGTCACAGACCTTTCCTTCCAGGTCTGGCTATATTTTTGTACCATTTGCTGACAAATGACCCCAGCCTGAAGCGTAAGGAAGAATAATGAGATACAAATCCCTGTTTATCCTGCCTTTTCTCTTTAAATAAAAATAATTTATTTACATAGAATATTTCCTCTGACACTTTTCAGCCAATCATAGACACCCAACTCTT
The DNA here is from genome assembly GCF_000296735.1 of Chrysochloris asiatica. Taxonomy (NCBI): domain Eukaryota; kingdom Metazoa; phylum Chordata; class Mammalia; order Afrosoricida; family Chrysochloridae; genus Chrysochloris; species Chrysochloris asiatica. The sequence goes on from NW_006408617.1 coordinate 7,688,858, forward strand.
TTCCAGACAATTTTCCTAAGTTACCAGTACACTAACACCAGTTCTTATTCTTGCTCCTTTTGATTTAAATTTCTCAGTAAATTCATTTAACATCTTATATCTAGGCAACAATGTTGAATTCTCATTTTAATTAATAAAAAGTACTTACCAATGACCTCTTCTCCTACATACACTGATGATTTTGAATTTTGAATTGCATATGAGAAACTCATTCTCCCAGCTCTCATTCCAAGGACCACATGGCCTGATTTCAAGGGAAAAGGAGCTCTGACAGTGCAGTGATTATGCACTTGAAAGGTGGTGGGTTCAAACCCACCAACTAGTCCACAGTCCATGGGAGAGTATTATGTCAATTTGTTTCCTTAAAGATTGTTGTTGTCATCATGTGTGATTGAGTCAGTTCCAACTCAGAGCAACCCTTTAGGGTTTCCATAAGCGGCTGGTGGGTTTGAACTGCTGACCTTGTGATTAGCAGTCCAGTGCTTATCCAAGATTATAATTGTTGTTGTTAAGTGCAGTAGAGTTGGTTCCAACAGCTTTGGAAACCCTATGGGGCAGTTCTACTGTCTTACAGAATTCCTATGAATTGGAATAGACTCCACAGTAAGGGTTTGGTTTGGGTTTAGAAGGCGATTTGCATAGCCAGCTTTATTTATAACAACTACTATTTTTGCCCCTTGATTCAATCATACTCCAACAACTTTGGGATGCTTAATAAAATTGTGACACTGTGGGATAAAATACTGCACTGAAAGATCGGTTTGAACCACAAGGTTGACAGTTCAAACTCACCAGTCGCTTTATGGACATTCTATACAGGATCACTATGACTTGGAACCGACTCGACGGCACTTAAAAACAACAAAGCAACGCTAATCATGGTTAAAACAATCTGGAAGAGAAGGTATGAAAAACCAGAATCACTTATCACAAGCCATGACTGAGAAATCTTTGGAATTACTTTCTTTCTTTCTTTTATTTTCTTCTTCCCAGATTATTGTGCTTTTAAATAGTAAATGCCAAATATGGAATTAAAATATTTACTGGCCTCATTTTAACCGAGAAAGTAAAAATTTTGGAATGAAGTTTTTGAACCCAGATTTATTATTTTCATTTCCTGGAACATCTATTTTAACAGACAGGAAAATCTGTGAAAACTGCTGAGTAAGAAAAGTGTCAACTTTAATACATGAGGGTTTTCCAATGTATCAAAGGGAGTATAGGCAGCTATGAAGTGCTTGGAGATGTGATAAAAGATGAAAGGAGAACTTGAAGAAAGTACATATACATGACCTACATGTGGCTCTAAGAGAGGAGAGAAACCTGAACAAGAGACTGAATCTGAGTGAGTCGCTGCTCTTTCTATGTGCTCATTTCCTCCATACCAAACCAAAGCCAAACTCACTGCCACTGAGTCCATTCTGACTCACAGCATCCTACAGGACAGACTAACACTGCTTAACAGGGCTTTTGAGACTCTGAATCTTAACTTCATCTTTCTACTGCAGAGCAGCTGGTAAGTTATGCAAAAATCAAGATATAAGAGATTCAACAGTTTTTCTTTTTATTTTCTCCTTTCCTTTTTTTATTCTTCAAATATATGAAGGTAAGTAAGAAATTATTGCTACAAAATCATAGAAACTTGTATTAAAAAAAAACTAAAAGCTCTTGTTTCCTGACATATCCTCCATCTAGGTCTATATACTTCTAAAGGCAGTGCTTTCATCTCTCTAATCCTGGTGTAGAGTCCTGGTGTGGTGTTGTGGGATCAAGCACTGTATTGCAAGGTCATTTTAAATCACAAGGTCAGCAGTTCAAATTCACCAGCTGCTAATTGAAAATCCTATACAGGGCTGCTATGAGTCAGATCTGACTCAACAGCACTTTACAACAACAGTCCTTCCCTGAAGCTCTGGTTTGGAACTGTAGGATAAAGTGCTGGACCACAAGATTAATTTGAATCATAAGTTTAGTGGTTCAAACTCATCAGCTCCTCCTCGGAAATTCTATATAGGGTTGCTATGAGTTGGAACTGACTTGATGGCACTTAGCAACAACAACAACAATGATCCTTCCTTGAAGACTTTTGTGGTCTTTAATTTACATCAAAACAGTAGTTTGGGAATCCTCCAGGGACTCCAATAATGTTTATTTTAAATATTGTTTGTATTTTGGGAACAAAATGAAGTCTGAAGGGGCTGTAGAAGAGATTCCAAATGAAATCATCATAGGACAGTCCTTGCTATATACTTGCTGTGATGGAAAAAAAAAAAAATCCTGGGTACAGCTGGCCTTTTCCTCACCATTACAGCTTTCCATTTTTCCTTATAAGACCCCATAATTGTGCTGTGTTCTTTGAGAAAATCTATCAAGATGACCCATTTGTGGTCTCCCTAAAAAGCCGTCAACATAATCTTCAGTGCTGACCTGTCTGCCTTGAGTTTAATTGGCCCTGCAGAGCCCCTTGGAAGCTACTGTTTTAGTTGCACCTTTTGATTGGAGGAACCCTATCTAGAAAAAACAAATGTATTACTTAAAGAAATGGTCTGCATTATCCACTGATTATAGAGACAGGTTTAAACATGTTTCATTTGGAATAAACTCATGCATATGTAAATTGAAGCCCTAGTAGCAATGCTTTTTGACTTACCACCATAAATTATAGATTTGCTTATAAGGCATTCTTCTGCAAAATATGTTGGAAAGCAATATGAGAATCTGAGCATATTAGACTGAGAAGAGTCAATGAGGTAAAAATGCAACTTTAATGATTAGGGAAGAAAATAGGAAGTAAGTGCAAAATGTTCTATTCATTCTTATTTATCCATTCAAAAACTGCTTCATTGAGGATCAAGTTGTATCAGACACTGTGCAGTTTCCTGAGAAGTTCAAGATAGCAATACATTGTCCCTTGCCCCAAGAAACTTGTCATCTAAAAGGAAGAAAGACAAAGATAACCTAGTTATAGAATAGAGAGAAATATGAATACAACGATGAAAATGAGGAGATACCAAATTTTCTTGAATGGATCAGAGAGTACTTTATAAAAGGTCTCTTGGTAGGTATTACATGGGAGTGGAGAAGTAGAGAAAAAAGGAAAAATAAATATTTCTCTTTTGCCGGAACACCCACAAAATGAACACTGCTATGGATAATGCATAAAATCTTGAGTACGGTAACAGTTATGAAAAGTGGACTCAGAGAGAAGACTGATGTGGTAGACAAGGGCCAGGTAATAGGGGCCCTTGTAAGTATACTAAATCTTGATGATTTATCCTGTGATAATGGAACCAAAAGCAAGAAAGAAATTTTTAAAAACCCTCAGTGCTATAAAGTCTGTTCTGATTCATAGTGACCCTATGAAACAGACCGGAACTGCCCTAAAAGGTTTCCACGCTTGTAAATCTTTCAGGAGGCAGACTGCTACATCTTTCCCTTATGGGATCGAAGGTGAGTTAAACTGCCAACCCCTGTGCCACCAGAAATTCTTGATTAATAGGAAGCACTTACATTAATAATTTTATGCAAGCAGGTCAAATTCATGTCTCAGAAAACATCCTTTGGATGGATTATTTAGCACAGATTGGTATAATCTTGTTGTTGTTTTTGTTTGGTGCCCTTGAGTTGGTTCCTATTCAAAGAGATGTAGTATAGGGATTCTGAGGAGCAGTTGGTGGGTTTGAACCTCTGACCTTGCAGTTAGCAATCCTGTTATCCTACAGAACCACACTAGGACTTGTATTGGTTAATACAATATTGCTCCTAATTTGTTGTAATAATTTTGGAGTGAAAAAAGATAGTGATTATGGTAGGGTAATGGAATTAAGTGGACAGACCAACATACAATTAGAAGTTAGTATTAAATAGGACTTGCTGGTCCTAAAAGTGGGAGGTTAGTAGAGTTAGGAATCAAATATAATCAGTATGATTCTTACTTGAAAAACTGACTGACTGGTGAACTTATGTTCTGAAATAGAAATAATGCCAAGAATAAATTTAGCAGAGAAGATCATGTGTTTAAGTTTGGACCTGTGGATATACCTATAGCTGTTGCTGTTATGATTGAACCTACTGTTGTTGTCATTGTGTCAATTAATCTTGTTGGGGTCTACTTCTTTTTCACTGGCCCTCCACTTTTCCAATCATGATATCCTTCTCCAGGGACTGGTCCTTTCCAACAAAATGACCAAAGTACATGAGACAAAGTGTCACCACCTTCTCTTTTAAGGATCATTTTGGCTATACTTCTTCCATTGACAGCTACATCCATTTTATAAAATTCAGATGCAAATCAACTTTTATTAAATGTCCATGTAATTTCAATATTCTTCATCATATAATGAGGTCTTTTGCAGCAGATTTTCCCAATGCAGTATGTTCTTAGATTTCTTGACTGCTGTGTCTATGAGTGCTGATTGTGAATCCATGGAACTTCAATCTTTTCTTTGTTTATCATGATATTAATTATTAATCCAGTTATGAGGATTTTTCTTTTGTTTACATTAAAATACAATCTATCTTTCATCTTCATCAGTAAATATTTTAAGTCCTCTTTGCTTTCAGCATGTAAAATTGCATCATCTGCAGCTAGCAAGTTGTTGGTGAATCTTCTTCCAATCCTGGTGCCAATTGGTAGAATTCCTCAATTTTATCATCACTATTTTAATGGTTAGTGTGTACATTTGAATAATAGGGCATTAATTTGTCTTCCTTGGAGGCATATGGATATTATCCTATGAGATAGCATTGTACTTCAATATAATATAGAAATGTTCTTTTTGATGATGAATACAATACCATTCCTCTTTAATTTGTCATTTCTGGCCAAGTAATTGATATGACTGTCTGATTCAAAATGGCCAACAACAGTAAATGTCAACAGACTATTCAGTAGAATATTAAAAGTATCATGGTCTGCCAGAAGAACAAACAGGTCTGTGTTGGAAGAGGTACAGTTAGAATGCTTCTTAGAGGCAAGATTTCATCTCTCACACTTTGGACATGTTGCCACAAGGGACTAGTTTGTGGAGTTTTATCATGCTTGGTAAAGTGAAGGGTCAGGGTCAGTGAAAAAGAGGACCCCCCCCCAATAATGGATTGACAGTGGTAGCAGCAATGGGCTGCATTATACTTTACAATGGTGAAGGACTGGGTAGTGTTTCACTCTGTTGTGAATGGGGTCACTATGACTCAGAATGAGCCTGATGGTACCTAACAGCAACAGCAAGATCTAGGAAATCGATCTTTGTACATTCCAATTCTTTTAGACAATTTCCAATTTTCTAAGATTCCTATTTTGTACATTTCATGTTCCAGATTATTAATGGATGTTTGCAGCTGTGTCATTTGAGCTTTTGCCTACATAGCAAAGAACGTTCCTAAAGCTTAACTCCCTCCATGTCATTAAGGTCAACTCTACTTTGAGGAGGCAGCTCTATCCTAGTCATATTATGAGTGTTTGCCAACCTGGCACTATGTCTGACAGTGTTCTGCTTTTATTCATAATGTTTTCATTTTCTGGAACTGTATCTGGCAATGCACCTCTTAAGGTTTTTCACTAAAAACCTCATGCTGCCTGTGATAGGAAAATATCCATAATCCTCCAAGGAAAACCAGTTAACACCACTATTGTTCAAATCTACACACTAACTAATCATTTAGAAGTGCACAACCTCACCTTCTTCTTAGCCTGTCTTAGTCTAGCAGCTCTACAGAAAGTTGTGTACCATGGGTGACCCTGTTGGTATTTAGAATGCCTTCGGTATACCTTCCACCATCACAGCCACACACAAGTCACTATATGATAACAAACTGACAGAGGAATGGTAGAAGCATGACTTTAGTATGCATAAAATAAACACAACAAAAAAAAATTAAAGGGTGAGGGATTCTAATTTCAATTTAGAACATAGTATAGCATTTCTTCAGAACACCATCTTTATGGACAGCATTAGGCACTGTAACATGCATATACTTGATTGTATTTGGGAGCCACCACCACTTTATACTTGTCAGAAAAAATGTCTATCTACATATAGATACTATATAAATATATATAGTATATGTAATATAATATATATAGTGTATATATATATACACACTATATATATATGTATACACACACTACATATATATATATATAATGTAGCTAAGTGCTGTTGAGTCAGTTTATACAGAGTTGCTGAGGAGTGGCTGGGGAATTTCAGCCCTGACCTTGCAGTTCAAACTGACAGTTTTGTCTAGTGCTTTCCCTACAGCACCACACCAAGATAGGGCTCCAAAATATATATGTATGCATATAAACTTTCTACCGTCCAAGCCAACTTTATGTACATATATAAAATTTCTGTGGTCTAGCGCATTAACCAACAGCACCACACCAGGACTCCAAAATTTCAAATTAGTAAAAATTAATTAGAAAGTTTGAATTGTTCCCACATGGAAGGAAGATGTGGCAGTCTGCTCCCATAACAAATTGTCAACTTTGGTAACATTATGGGGCCATTCTACTCTGTCCTACAGGGTCACTGAGTAGGTTTGGTTTTGATTTGCTCAGATGGACAAAATAAACTTTGATTAGCCTAAACCAATTAGTATTATTTTGCCAGCAAGTAGTCTAATGTGGCACATAACCCACTTCTAGTCCAGGTGACACAGAGAAAACTCTACTTGAAACTATGTGAAAGAGTTTCCTCTCTAGTAAAGCAAGAAGAAGCTTCTTTGTGTCTGAAGCCTCCTTACTTTCCAGAGCACTTAGAGCACTGTAATGTGAGGAGTAGTGTGTTAACATATAACATTTGGGTACAGCAGGGACAAAAATGGAACTTTTTTGATGATAGCCTTGAACTACTACACCAATTCTGAAGTAATTGATTGACCACCAGATTTCTTGCAATATGAGATAATCGAACATCGCTACTGTTTCAGCAAGACAAGTGTTTGGTTGCTTATAGTTAAAAGCCTTTCTAACTGATATATCATATGGTAACAAAAATAGAGAACTACCAAGTGACTTTATACCTTTCATCTATCAGTAGAATGCACAACAGAGATTTAGTGTTGTTTTTTTTTGGAAGCAAAGCCAAGATAGATGAGGATTTAAAAAAATCAGATACCTCATGATAAAAGAGAGTAGTCTATTGATAAAAACAATGAAGATACCCTTCTTTTTTTCAATTTGGTTTTTAAAAAGTTAAATTTTAAAGTACACAAAAAACAAAACAACCCACAAGTGTTAGTCAAAATTTATCTGCACTCAGGTTATATTAAAAAGCCCATCCATGGCTGATGTCAACAATGAGTGTGCATATGAAAAGATTTTGTTGAATAGACAAGTGGCAGTGGCAAATCATTTGTAAATCAGTCATGAGTTTGCCTATGAAATAATCTCTGACAAACTAGGGTTTTGAAAAGTTTGTGCGAGATGGGTACCGAAACAACTCACGGAAGAGCATAAACAGAAGTGTTTGGACATCTGTAAACAAAATGTGGACTGATTGATGAAGGAAAATAGACATTTCTTTAAAAAAAATCATTACTGTTGACAACACATTGATTCATCACTACGAGCCTAAGAGTAAATAACAAATTATGGAATGAAAGCATCCTCAGCTGGAGACCAAGAAAAAGTTCAAAAGTCAACCATCAGCTGGAAATTTGATGCTTACTGTTTTTGGGGATTCCCAAGGGCCAGTATTGGAACACAATCAGGAAAAAGTTTCAACAATCAGGAGCGTTCTTTACAGTGAGATGCTCACTGAAGAGATGAAGCCTAAACTTTGAATTAAGCACAGAAGCCTGCTAGCCAAGAGAGTTAGGATCTTGCATGACAATCTATGTCTGCATATCTCTGCCCACACTTTTGGCACACTACAAAAATTCCCTTTTGAGGTAATAAAACATTTTCACTTTAGTCATGCTACATCAGACTTTCACCTGCTTGGTTCCCTGAAAGCAGCCCTTCAAGGACAAAGATTCATCTTTGATGAAGTGAAGATAGTGGTGCATTCGTGGCTTGCAGCTCAGTCAAAACTATTTTTAATAAGGAAATACAAAAGCTTATTGACAGATAAGACAAAGTGTACAAAGAAGTAAGGAGATTATGCTGAAAAAATGACGTATTTGTCTTTCCTAAAAGTTGATTAAAATAAATTCCACAAAGTGCAGATAAATTTTGACTCCTCCTTTATGCATGTGTGTGCATGTATAGTTCTGGTGCGGTGCTGTAGGATAAGGTAAGCACTGGACTTCTAACTGGAACCCCCAGATGTTTCTTGGAAACCTTATACAGGATGGCTGTGAGTCAGAACTGACTCTACGACACTTAACAATAACAACCTACATATGTGTATATATATATATATATATAGTTCTTTGGAGGCGTTGTTTTGCTTTTGTCCAGACTATTAATAGATTTTAAAACTTAACTTTTGAAGACCTCTCTACCAATAAAATATTATCAGGAAGGTATTTTGATAGTTTTTACAAACAGTCTACTCTCTGATTTGTCATGTGGTTATCTGACATCTTAAATTCTCATCTATTCTGGCTTTGCTTAAAATAAAATTTAAAAAACAACCTCTGTTGTGCATACTAGTGATAGCTGTTAGGTGTAAAGTCACTTGGAAGTTCTTTATTTTATATATATATATAGTTGTGGTGTGGCAGTATGGAATAAGCACTGGACTGCTGAACACAAAATAGGCCATTCAAATCTACCAATTGCTTCTCAGAAAGCTTGCATGGGGTTGTTATGAGTAGGAACCAACTTGAAGATACTTAACATCAACACACATATATATATATATATATAAGCTTCTGATGTGACTCTGTAGGATAAGCACTGGACTGCTAGCCAAAAGGTTGGAAGTTCAAATCCATCAGCCACTCCTCATGAAACCCTATATAGGGTTTCATATACACAATATATATTTTATATACATATACACAAGCATAATAGATACACATATACATGCATACAAATACACAAGAGTTCTTCAATCAGTGAATACACAATATTATTAATATCACACAAAAGTAAAATTGTGCTGAAGGTAATATAAAAAATTGATAAAATTATCGTAGCAGTATATTAATAGGGAGATGTAAGAAAGTCAAGCAGGATTCAGAAAAATGAGGGATATCACAGCTGATGTCAGTTGGATCTTGGCTGAAAACAGAGAATACCAGGAAGATGTTTAATTGTGCTTTACTGACTATACAAAGGCATCCAACTGTGCTGATCATAACAATTAATGGATAACATTTTAAAGAATGGAAATTGCAGCATATTTAATTGTGCTCATGTGAAACCTGTACATACACCAAAAAGCAGTCATTTGAACAGAACAATGGATACTGAATGGTTTAAAATCAGGAAAGGTGTGCATTAGGATTATGTCTGTCTTAATCTGTGTTCTCTAGAGAAGCAAAACCAGAGAAGCTTATACATGTATATATAAAGAGTTTATTTCAAGGAAATAGCTCATTCAGTAGTAGAGGTCGGAACGTTCCAAGTCTGTTAGTCAGATGTCAGGCTGGAGGCTTCGGATTCACATAGCTGTAGGGCTAATGAACCAATGTCAGCATGTCAGCCAGCAGGCAGGTCCAATTGTAAGAAGGCAGGCTGCTGACAACTCCCAGGATAGGCAGGTAATGGAGCAGCCCATTAACTGAAGCTCAAAGAACAGGAGGTCAGAGGATGAGCCAGATGTAAAATTCAGACCAAGCAAAGAGCAATCAAAGCTGAATGTCCAATATATTGGCAGTAGTTCATATGCCTAGAGAATTTTCCCTTCGATTGATTGACTACTTACAGCAATCGCATCATAGAGTTGGTTACATTATATTCGATCCCATCATGGGGGATAACAACATCTCACCTGCCAAACCGCTGAGAATCTTGGCCTAATCAAGTCAACACAAAACTTTTAACTATCGCAGTAGCCTTTCGCCATAGTTATCCAATATGTATGGTGAGCAAATAATCTGAGAACTTGGACTGTATGAAGAAAAGCATGGCATCAGGATTTTAGAACGGCTTATTAATAACTTGCAATAAGCATACAGCATAATTAACATCCATGGAAACAGCCATCAAGAAATCAAAATACATACTGCATTGGACAAATCTGCTGCAATAGAGCTCTTTAAAGGGTTTAAAAGCATAGATGTCACTTTGAGGACTAAGGTGCACCTGACCCAAGCATAGTATTTTTAGTTGCTTCATATGCATGTGAGAGCTGGACACCAAATAGGAAAGACCAAAAAGAATTGATGTATTTGAATTGTCAAAGAATATTAAATGGTGTTTGCAAAGAGTGTTAAATATACCATGGACTGCCAGAAGAATGAACAAATCTATTTTGGAATAACAGTATAGCTAGAATGCTTATTAGAAGTGTTCTGGGGATGTGTATTATAGAGGAACCAGTTCATGGAGAAGGACATCATGCTTGGTAAACTACAGGGTCATTTAAACAGAGGACGATATTCAGTGAAATGAATGGACACAGTGGCTGCAACAATTGTTCAAATGTGGCAATGATTGTAAGACCAGTATCGGACCTGGCAGTGTTTCTTTCTATTGTATATGGTGTCACTATGCATCTGAGCCACTTTGATGTCACCTAACAACTTTGTGGTTCACAGTCCAGTGCTTATCATATAGAGCCAATGGCTCCCACATACAAACATATATATATATATATATATAAATATACATATATATATATATAATTATACATATATATATATATATATCACATAAATTACATCAATATATCAACCAACAGCACATATGTGTATATATATGCTGTTGGCTGTTAAAGTGATGTAATTACTCATCTCAAGACTATTGAAGTTTGGAGTTCTAGTGTAGTTCTGTAGAATAGGCACTGGATTGCTAACCACAAGGTTGACAGTTCAAACCTACCAGCAGCTTCTTGGAAACCCTACACAGTTTCACTATTAGTCGAAATGACTTGATGGCACTTAACAGCAATAACAACATTGAAGCTTAAAGAAAACAAGGTTATGAATTGATGTGATGAAGATCATAGGTAGTGTTTAACTAAATTAGGCTTTAATTATACTATGGTTGAAAACAACATGTTAAATAACCTACTGTAATGAGTGCTGTATTAATAATGTCTCCTTAATTGTCTATTCTACCTGCATCTGTTTGCTGTTACAATAGTGGCTTTATTGTTGCTATGATTCTGGAACAATAATTGACTTCAACATGCTGGCCATCATGAGGATCAAACAGGATGGATCATTCTGCTGTACAGGGCACCAGGAGTCAGTGTCAACTGTACAGCAACTAACAACATCCAAAACAGGTATCTGTTGTAGTGGGTCAGTGGGAGAATTCTCTTCCATGTGGTAGACCCAAGTTCAATTTCCAGCCAAAGTGCTTCATGCACAAACACCACTCATTTGTCAGTGGAGACTTGCATATTACTATAATGTTCAACAGGCTTCAATGGAGTATCTAGACTCAATTAGACAAAGAATGAATGTCTGGCAATCTACTTCCAAAAATAAGCCATTGAAAGCTCTATGGATCACAACAGGTCCATTCTGCAACTGATCCTGGGATGGAGCATGACTGAGCAACAATTAGTTCTGCTGATGAATCAGGGACGAACTTGACAGCAGCTAGCAACAACAACAAGTGTTTGCTAAACCTAACTACAGCCTCATAGTTCATATAAGTGGGTCTTTGTTATTGTTAAATGCTGTGAAGTCAGTGCAGACTCATAGCGACCCTGTATAGGGTTTCTAAAGAGTGATTTGGTGGGTTTGAACTGCTGACCTTATGGTTAGCATTCTAGTGCTTATCCTACAGTGTCACACATAATTTTCTCCCCAATGCTATTAATACTGTAGTTTCTTTCTTGTGGATTACTTAAATTCTGTCCCAAGGACAGATTTTGTGACTAGATTTACATAAATAATAACTTATTTGAAAAATGCAGGTAGCTCAGGTAAAGAAGTGTAGAAGCTATCCTAGAAGGGAAGTCAATCCATAAAGGGTACTGTATCAAGTCACCTAACACATTGAGGTCATGTAGCCCAAATCCATGGAAAAATTCTGAAAAATGGTCAAACACTTGCATCAAAATATTTTCACCCATGATGCAAAGGTGCCATTAGTTGGCTAACATTTGGGAGGTGGATGGAGAGCATACGTCGAAGGAGACCCTCAAATGTAGGTGAAGATACTGACGATTGTCAGTGGGCATGAAATATCCCAAGGGTGTAGGAGAAGTGCCACCAACCTCTGTCACAAATAACTTTTAATTATATTCTGCTCTAGTAGTCTCTGTTGCTCTTTGTCACTTTTGAGGAAATATGTGGTGCATTTGGACAGAGACAAAGTTATAGTGGCAACAGAGATGAATGATAATGAGTGGATGAATTGTTGCTGAATGCACCCGTCCTACTGTTATTTCTTGGCAGATTAAAATGGGACCTGGAACATTTGCTGTGCTGTTCTCTGACAGGGAGTATGTGTGGTTTATTGTCTTCACATTTCCCCCTTTCTTCTTCAACCACTTCTTTGCCCCTCAAGTACCTAATGCCTCAAACTTCTCTCTGGTTGCAAAATGATTTTTTATCAAGTCTGCCATTCTCAAACTTTATTTTGTGCCTTCTTCCCTCCTGTGTTATCAGTGGTCTCAGCTAAGACACAGTTGAACAGATAGATAGCACTGTGCACATAAAGATGGACCTACATTGACTCCAATGCAAGTACTCTCCCAGACAGTATGAGAACAGTGTGACTAACCAGAGAGGAGACATTAAGGAAAGCAGAAATTACTTCAACTCCTTTCAAAATGGCTCATCAGGCCTACATTTCATACACTCATATCTGGTTCTATTGAGTCCCATTTTTAAGACCATATCCTGGTCTTTGAAAATGACCTAAGCTAGAATTTCAAGGTGTAAAATGCAGGCTTTGAATTCTAGAGCAATCTATGAGAAGCTATATAACTAATTTATTTCTTTGTGGAATATTATTATATTCCAGCAATGCACCCTGGTGAAACTAGACCTTTAAAATGTTAATGCTTCATTTAAAAATGATCCCTGTGTCCCAGTTTGCAGTTTGCCTGGCAGTCTAGTTCCCTAGGAGAACTAACAAATTTTGTGCTTGAGTCTTGCCTAATCTGCTGAAATTTAACCCTCAGTTTTCCATTCTCTTCTGAAAAAAGGACAAACAGATGTTACCATTTTCATAATTTTTAGGACTCTCCAACAGAGATGACAACTAAAACACTCTGACTCCTTTTCCAAGACCTCGACTGTTTCTTGTTCACCTCGTGTTTCTCCTCTACAGAAAGGATGCCCAATCTTTTTATTGGAAATATTTATTACTGATATAGTTTTTAAGAAGTAGAATGTATTCAAAGAGCTGGTCCTTTGGTAAATTTAAAACAACAACAAAAAATAATAAATTGAAGGCAGATTACAACTTCCTCCCTTTTTAATCTATAGCCTATATTCCCTTCGCTTCCCAAATGGCTATACATACTGTTTCCAAAGACATGAATACATGTAGTGTTAAATCTTTCAATCCTTGAGTGTGGAATGCTTCCCTTTTATTTAGGCCTCTTGGTTTCTTGTTTTTAGAGATTGGATTTTATAAGTTTTTTACATTCCTGATTAGTTTTTTGGCAATTGTTGATATTGTTGCTATTAAGCGTCGTTAAGTCAGTTCTGACAAATAGTAAACCTATGTGCAAGAGAATGGAACACTGTCCAGTTCTGCACAATTCTTAAAATTGATATGCTTGAGCCAATGGCTACTGCCATGTTGACAGTCCATATCGTTTGGGATCATCCTCTTTTTCACTAACCCTCCATTTTATCAAACATGATGTCCTTCCTGATAACATGCCTGAAGTATGAATGACAAAAAGGACCATTTCTTCCAACACCAATTTTTTTGTTCTTCTGGTAGTCCATGATACTTTTAATATTCTTCTCAAAAAACATAGTTCAAATGCATTGATTCGTCTATGGTCTTTATTCTTGCCCAACTTGCATGTGCATATAAGACAATGGAAAATATCATGACTTGAGTCAGGTGCACCTTAGTCCTTAAAGTGATATATTTGAACACTTTAAAGAAGTCTGGTGCAACAGATTTACTTAAGACAACATGCAGTTTGATTTCTTGGCTACTGTTTCCATGAGTGTTGATTGTGGTGCCAAGCAAAATGAAGGCTTTGATAACTTCACTCTCCATTTATCATTATATTATTTGTTGGTCCAGTGGTAAAGATTTTTGTTTTCTTTACATTGAGATCCAAGCCATACCAAAGGCTGTGGTCTTTGATCTTCATCAGTAAGTATTTTAAGTCCTCTTCATTTTCAACAAGAAAGATTGTAAATCTGCATATTGCAGGTTGTTAATGACTCTTCCTCCAATCTTGATGCCACATTCTTCTTCACATAATCCAGTTTCTCAGATTATTTATTATTCACAGAGTGAATAAATATGGTGAAAGGATACAACAATGACACATACTTTTTCTGATTTTAAACCATTCAGTATCTCCTTGTTCTGTTCTAACAACTGGTGAAATATCTGACAATATGTCTTAAATATGAGAGATGAAGTTTGGCCATCCTGGCCTCCAAGGAGCACTCTGGTTGCACTATCTGTTGGTTCTTTTGGCAGCCCATGGCACATTCAATGTTCTCCTCCAACAACATAACTCAAAAGCATCAATTCTTCTATGGTCTTTCTTATCTATCCTGACTGCTTCTTGATTTATGTATAAGTTCCTCATGAGCACAATGAAGTGTTCTAGAATATCCATTCTTTGCAGTGTTATCCATACATAGTTTGTCATGATCCACACAGTTGAAAGCCTCTGCATAGTTAGTAAAGCACAACTAAACACCTTTACTCTATTTTCTGCTTTCAGCCAAGATTCATCTGACATCAGAAAAATTATCTAAGTCCTCTTCTGAATTCCTGTCGATGTACTATTGCAACGGTTTTTTATTTGTCTTCAACAAAATTTTATTTGCATGCAGGATTAATGATATTGTGCAATGATTTCACATTCAATTGGGTTCCCTTTCTTTGGAATGGGCACAGATATGGACCTTTTACAATCAGATGGCCAATTAGCTATTTTTCCAATTTCTTGACATAGATGAGTGAGTGCCTCCAGTATGCTGAAATATTTCAACTTGCATTCTGTCAATTCTTGGAGCCTGGTTTTTTGTTGTTGCTGTTTTTTTGCTCATGCTTTAGTGTAGCTTGGACTTTTTCTTTTGGTACCACCATTTCTTGTTCATATGCCACTTCTTCAAGTGGTTGAACATAAGAGATTTCCATTTATTCCTTTCATCTTCTTTTGATGCTTTCTTCATCTTTCAATATTCCGCCATGGTGGTGGTGGTTATATACCCAAAGTAATTCTCCACAATGAGATCTGCTATGAGCAGCCAGTTAATTGAAAGGAAGCATCTTCAGTGGTGTGGCCTGCTTCCAATATATTGAACAAGCAGGCACAGCTTGCTTGCTTTTCTGTCAGTCTGGATACTGCATCTGGCTCATCATTCAACCTTACATTCTTTGGATTTGACCCAGTGGCCTGCTCTATTGCCTGCTGATCCTGGGAGGCATCAGCAATCAAACATCTTACCTGCCCATCTTCCTGCTTGCCATCTGACATGCTGATTTTGGTTAATCAGTGTTGCAGTTACATGAGTCAAAAGCCTCCAGCTTGACATCTGGCCAACAGCTGGCCACCTCTACAAATGTGTGAGCTATTTCTTTGCTATAAAACTCTATATATGCACATATAAGTTTCCATGGTTTTGCTTCTTTAGAGAACTCAGACTAAGACAGTTTCCAATTGAGATGTCTTTACTTCCTGTCCTTTCCTTACCTTATTGCTCTGACTAGGACTTCTAGTACAATATTGAATCAGAGTGGTGATAATGGGTAACCCTGGCTCATTACTGTTTCCAAGGAAAATGCCCTTAATCTTTCTATATTGAGAATAATGTTGGCTATTTGTTTGGCATTGCTGTTGTTGTTGTTAGGTGCCATCAAGTCGGTATCGACTCATAGTGATCCTATGCACAACAGAACAAAACACTACCCTGTCCTGGGATAACCTCACAATGGTTGCCACACTTGAGACCATTGATGTTCCCACTTTGCCAATTCTTATTGACGGAGGTCTTCCTCTTTTTCTCTGACCCTCCATCTTACCAAACATGATAACCTTCTCTGGTGACTGGTCCCTCCTGACAATATGT
>NW_006408617.1:7707173-7710354 GCF_000296735.1 Chrysochloris asiatica
ATTGCATGTTTGATCAATTTCAGATTGAAGAAGTTGGTAGAATTCTTTTATTTCAACCTCACTGGCTTTAGTGGTTGGTGGTAAATTTGAATAATGGTGGAATTAACTGGTCTTCCCTGTAGGCACATGGATATTATCCTATCAGAGACAGCACTGTACCTCATCACTGGTTTTGATACGTTCTTTTTGATGATGAATGCAATGCTAACTCTTCAATTTGTTATTCCTGGCATAGTAACCATGTGGTTGTCAGATTCAAAATGGCCAATACCAGTCCATTTCAGATCACTGATACCTAAAATAGCAATGTTTATGCTTTTCATTTCATTTTATACTATTTCCAATTTTCCTAGATTCATACTTCAGTACATTCTATGTTCTGATTGTTAAGGAGCTGTGGTAGCATAGTGGTTACGAATCGGGCTGCGAACCTCAAGGTCAGCAGTTTGAAACTACCAGCTGTTCTGTGGGAGAAAGATGAGACTTTCTTCCCACATAAAGATTTACAGCCTCGGAAACCCCATACAGGGTACCTATGAGTCGGAACCGACTCCCTGGCACAGAACCACCACTACCACAGCTGTTTCTCTTCATTTTGAGTTGTCACATTTGTTTTGCATTTATGCCCTTAATTATGCTGAGGAATTTTTCTTCTATTCCTATTTTGCTCATAATTTTTATTGTAAAATTGTGTTGGATCTCATCAAACGTCTTTTCTACAGAGATTGAGATGATTATGTGATTCTTTGACTTTGTTTTATTTCTGTGATGAATTATATTGATTGATATTTTTTATGTTGAACCATCTTGAATGTGTGGTATGAATCTCATCTGATCGTGACTCTTTTTTTTTTGATATATTGGAACCAACTTGTCGGCCCTTGACAACAACATTTATGAGTGCTGCTGGTCTGTAATTTTCTCCTATATTCTGGTATAGTTTGAGTAGAATTGTTGTCAACTCTTTTGTAAGGAACTCTGGTAGTGTTGTTGTTGTTAAGTACTATGGAGTCAGTTCCGACTCATAGCAAGCCTGTACAGGGTTTCCGAGGCTGTAAATGTTCACGGGAGCTGAATGCCTCATTTTTCTCTCATGGAACCGCTGGTAGTTTCGAACTGCTGCCCTTGAGGTTGGCAGCCCAACTCGTAACCACTACGCATAGTGGTTACCAATTGCACTACTAACTTCAAGGTCAGCAGCTCGAAACTACCAGATGTTCCATGGAAGAAAGTGAGGCTTTCTGCTCCTGCAAAGATTTACAGCCTTGGAAACCCTAAGCAGGCTCACTATGAGTCAGAACTGACTCCATGGCACACCACTCGCACCATCTTCTCTGAATGTTTGATAGAATTTTCAACTGAAGCAGTCTGCACTGGTTTTTTTTGTTGTTGTTGTTGGCAGATTTTGTATGACACTCCAATTTCCTCTTTTATTATGTATTTATTTAGATTTCTTCGTCTATTTGTGTTAAGAAATCCTGATACCACATTCATTAAAGTGCTCCCTACTAGCCAAAAGTTTGGCAATTTGAATCTACCAGCTGCATTGTGGGTGAAAGATGTGTCCTTCTGTTTCTACAAATATTTACCGCCTTGCATATACAATGGGGCAGTTTTAATTTTGTCCTACAAGATGAAATTCACTCAAGACCTGTGGAGCTTTTTTGGGTATTATTTTAGGTAGGTGGTGTGTTTCCAGAAAAATGTGACTATCTCCTAGCTTTAAAATTTTTTTTTGGAGTTTAATTTTTCATAATATTCTATTATGATGCACTTTATCTCTGTTAGTTGTGTTGTAATGTCACCATTTCTTATTTTGGTTATTTTCATCTTTTCCTCCCCCACCCCCTTGTCAATTTCAGCAGTGATTTGTCAATTTTATTGATTCATTTAACTTTTAGTCTTATTCTTTTTCTCTTCTCTATATCATTTCTTTCTGGTCTGGTGTTTATTATTTTGTTTCTTCTGAGAATTATGGATTTCTTTTCCTCTTCCTTTTCTATTTGTTCAAGTTGTCTTTTTAAATCATGAATTCTGAATATTCTTCTTTTTAGATGTATGCATTTATTGCTATAAATTGTCCTCTATGCACTTCTTTTGTGCTCCAAGGCTTTGGTAGGTTGTGTTTTCATTGTCATTTGCTTCTAAGCAATCTTTAATTTAATTTTTATTTTTCCTATGAAGTAAAGGTTTTAATTGTATATAGTTTGATTTCCATGTATTCTTTTTTTTTTTTTTCTTTTCCTACCTGTTACTTATGAATTTTTCTAACATTATGATCAGAGAAGATGCTTTATATGTTATATATAAGTTTTTAAAAAATATATTAAGGTTTGCTTTTTGGTCTAAAATAAGGTATCTGCTGGAGAATATTCCATGTGCACAAGAGAAGAATGTTATTTTCCTGCTATTGGGTGATGTGTTATGTATATGCCTATAGGTTGAATTGATTGTGTTACTTTGATTTTCTGTATCTTTATTTATCTTCTTTCCAGTTGTTCTGTTCATCATTGAAAGAACCATGTTAAAGTCTCCAGTTATTATTGTAGAGTGGTTAATTTCTCATTTCAAATCTATTAGAGTTTGTTTCATATATTTTAGAGCTCTGTCACTGGATGCTTAAGTACTTATTGTTTTTATGTCTTCTTGGTAAATTGACTCTTTAATCATTATACAATGCCCTTCTTTGTCTCTTATAATGGATTTTGGCTTAAAGTCTATTTTGTCAGAAATTATTATTGCTACTCTAGCACTCCTTTTGTTACTGTTTGATATATCTTTTTCTTTCCTTATATTTTTAACTCTATGTCTTTGTGATTACAGTGTGTCTCTGGTAGGCAATATATTGATGGATCGTGTTTTATTTTTTATCCATTTGGTTAATCTCTGCCTCTTGGCTTATACATTTAATCAATTTACAGTCTGTGTGATTCTAGGTATAAATTCACTGCTGCCATTTTGCTACTATATGTGTATATATTCTGTTGTTAATTGTCATCCAGTTAGTTCTGACTCATAGGGACCCTGTATAGGGTTTCTGAATAGCAGCTAGTGAATTTGAACCACCAATCTTGCAGTTTAAACAGACCTTGCCATCCAGGGCATTATCCCACATCACCACACCAGGACTCCATATATATGTATTGATACATAGATACATAAATAGATACAAAGATGATAT